>NW_007730795.1:8692-13524 GCF_000696425.1 Galeopterus variegatus | reverse complement strand
TTGAACCACCCAGAACAGAAGAACTGGGATGGTGGCCCTAACACTGCCAACACAGAGGTACAACAGCTTGAGATCCATACAACATCACAGCATCCATTAAAGCCAACATCGACTTGCTTCTCAAAATATGGACCATAGACCAGCAGCATTGGCCTCACTAGGAGCTTGTTGGAAATGCAGAATCTCCCATCCTACGCCAGACCTGCTGAACCAGAACCTACAGCTTAACAAGATACCCACAGGAAGGCACTTTCAGGTCTGAGAAGAACTGGGTTGAACCACCCAGAACAGAAGAACTGGGATGGTGGCCCTAACACTGCCAACACAGAGGTACGACAGCTTGAGATCCATACAACATCACAGCATCCATTAAAGCCAACATCACAGGGCCGGCCCGGTGGCGCACTGGATAGTGCGCCGCTTGGGAAGTGCGGCGGCGCTCCCGCCCAAGGGTTCGGATCCCACATACAGACCGGTTCCCGCTCACTGGCTGAGCGAGGCGCAGGAGCAACACCAAGGGTTGCGGTCCCGTTGCCGGTCCCTGGTCCGGTGCAGGGGCAACACTGAGGGTTGTGATCCGTTGCCGGACACGGAAAAAGACAAAAGACAAAAAAAAAAAAAAAGCCAACATCACAATGACCACACATTCAAACAATGCAATGGCTTCCGCACAGCCCCACATTACCATTGGCATAAGTCACAGGCATCACGGCCTCTGTAAATGACAACCACATTGATATTACCATACAGACAAGGTCGTGCTTACCTACAGCATGCCATCTCAGCTGCCAGAAGCCACATTGTCACTCTGTACACCATCACATCATCTCGTCAGCTACCCCATAACTGGGGTTCCACAATGGACTCAGGAAAAGGGGCTACTCCAGCAACCGATGCCATAGGACTTACTGCCACAAAGTTCCCATGGCTATGGGGTTTGCCAGGTCTGCCTGTGATGTCCAATTCCCATTGATGCTGAAACTGACATTCAGAATCAGGATTCCCGTGTTGCCGTGGAAAGTCTCCTTGTCAACATCCCCCAAGCCCAGACTGAGACTTTACTGTTTGTCTCAGAGAATGGGACCACCAGCTTGTCATCCAGAGAGGCTGTGGCCCTCCAGCCAGGAAGTGCTGGTCATCCCCAAGCCTACCTCTGACTTGACCATGCACTGACAAGACCAGCTGGGATGGCCACACCACAAGACGTCTCATCAGTCTCAGGGAGGGTCCTGAAAGGGGTGTTAGTAGCCAAGACCAGTCAATGGCAATGGCGTCTCTCACAAAGCGACCAACAGAACAGAAGCAATGCTGTGGCTGGTTCAGTTCTCCTTGCTCCTGTGGCCCCTTAGCTGCAGCCTTGACTGTGGCCCATTGTGAAGGTAACAGTAAGGTAATAGTGTCAATTAACCCCTGAATTATAGTTGTGATAAGACCTGGAATCTTCACGAGCTGCTGGCAGGTTTGCAGGGCTGGGTGGGCAGCTTTCAGAGGGTCTGGGCACTGGCCCATGCTCACGAGGCCAGTAGGCTCAGAGCAGTATTTATAAGTTGCCCTGGACCAGAAACCCCAAGCTATAAGCTCCACTCTCATTCGCTAAACCCTACATAGATCCCAGCCCTTGCATTCCTGTTTGGCTGATGTCTGAACAAAACCAAAGACACCCCCCAGCCTTGTGGGAACATGAATGACATCCAGGCCTTTTCTTCAGCTCCAGCCTGGCAATTAAAGGCCATGGCAGGAAAAGTGTGGTGCTCTAGAAGGAGCACTGGGCTGGAAGTCGAGAGAGTGGAGTCCAAAAACCAGATTAACTGCATGTTAGGCCTCGGTTTTCTCCGCTAAAATAGGGAGGGGTAATCAAGTGTTCCAGTTAGTATGGCTGAATCACCCAGAACTTAACAGTATAATATACCTGTTTGTTTTACTCACAGATTCTGTGGCTCAGGAATTAAGACAGAGCGTGGCAGGATGGTTTGTCTCTGTCCCGTGGTGTCTGAGACCTTAGCTAGAAGATTCCAACAGCTGGGATTGGAACACCTGCGGCTCCTCCTGCAGATCTCGCCATCTCTGTGTGGTCTCTCCTGTGACCTCTTCTGCATGGAGGCTTTGGAGTTCCTAAACATGTGTCCTGAAAGAGAGAGACAGGGGAAGCTTTACTGCCTTGGATGACCCAGCCTTGGAAGTCACAGCATTAAAAAGTCCGTCCCTGCAGCTTCAAGGAGAGGGAACATAGACCCCACCTCTGGGTGGACAGCTGTCAATGTCAAGTCATAAGAACAGCATGGATGTGGGATGCATTGGTGTGGCCATCTGTGGAAAATACTATCTGCCCCAATAATACCTGCCTCAAAGTGCCCGTGCGAGGGTTACGTGCCATGACGGCAGTAACATCACCTGGGTAAGATAAAGCGATGGCCTCAAATACCTCCATCTAGCTGGGAGGGGGCCATGTACCTAAAGCTCTCTAGTTCAGGGGGAGTGTGACAGAGATGGGGTGTAGAGGAGAGGGATGGATAAGGATCTAAGGGAGTTAGGAGGAGCTTAGGGATGAACAGATGGACAGATACGGATACAGGAGCGAAAGCCCTTTGCAAACAGTCACGGGCTGATATTTCAGTGATAGCTGTAATGACAGCTGTAATCTGGAGAAAAGTATAGGAAAACACTTGAATTTCCTCTTCTTTTTCTCTCTCGAAAAAAAACCCTTTCCCAAATTGAAGATGCCTGTACCCGTTCAATCCATCACGTATTATCCAACAGCTATTTATGGCGTGTCTAATGCATACCAGGAACAATGGAAAACTGGAAGATGAGCAAGGCTTGGTCTCAGCCCTCAAGGAGAGTTGAAACACACACACTCAATAACCAGCCCAAAGTGGGTGCAGAAAGACAAAGCAAGAAAATCTCCCTCTCTCTCTCTCCCTCTCTCTCTCTCTCTCTCTCTCTCTCTCTCTCTCTCTCTCACACACACACACACACACACTGATCCCTACTGCCATTTTTCCATGGTTAAATTCAACTCTGGAAAACCAACCCCCACAGACTAGCAAGCCTGCCCTGTTCAGGAAGCCCTGGCAAGCAGAGCCCTCAGCCCCCGCCAGAGAAAGACGCTGGCCCGGCAGCTCGGTGGCCTGCAGTTCCCTTCCCTCATTCCCTTTTGGCTCCTCTCCAGCCCTGCCCTTCCTCCAGGCCTGGCCTCTCCAGTCAAGATGCCCACGTCTGCCTCCGATCCTTGCTTCCCCTCCATTCGGGGGTTAACATTTTCTAATGTTCCCTGCAGGGTTTGAAGTACAGCTGTTATTGCCATTTGGAAATTGCTTTTTCAAAAGGCTCAGCTGCCTCTTGGAAACGACCACAGTGCCATCTTCTGGTGAAAGTCCAGCATTCCACCTGCTGCAGAGACTGTTACTCTTTTTTTTTTTTTCCTTTTTGTCTTTTTTACTGACCGGTAATGGGATCGCAACCCTCGGCGTTGCGCCCGCACCGCGCTCAGCCAGTGAGCGGGAACCAGTCTCCATATGGGATCCGAACCCTCGGCGGGAGCGCCACCGTGCTCCCAAGCAGCGCACTCTCCAGTGCACCACTGGGCCGGCCCAGAGACTGTTACTCTTTTTTTTTTTTTTTCCTTTTTGTCTTTTTTACTGACCGGTAATGGGATCGCAACCCTCGGCGTTGCGCCCGCACCGCGCTCAGCCAGTGAGCGGGAACCAGTCTCCATATGGGATCCGAACCCTCGGCGGGAGCGCCACCGTGCTCCCAAGCAGCGCACTCTCCAGTGCACCACTGGGCCGGCCCAGAGACTGTTACTCTTTTTTTTTTTTTTTCCTTTTTGTCTTTTTTACTGACCGGTAATGGGATCGCAACCCTCGGCGTTGCGCCCGCACCGCGCTCAGCCAGTGAGCGGGAACCAGTCTCCATATGGGATCCGAACCCTCGGCGGGAGCGCCACCGTGCTCCCAAGCAGCGCACTCTCCAGTGCACCACTGGGCCGGCCCAGAGACTGTTACTCTTTTTTTTTTTTTTTCCTTTTTGTCTTTTTTACTGACCGGTAATGGGATCGCAACCCTCGGCGTTGCGCCCGCACCGCGCTCAGCCAGTGAGCGGGAACCAGTCTCCATATGGGATCCGAACCCTCGGCGGGAGCGCCACCGTGCTCCCAAGCAGCGCACTCTCCAGTGCACCACTGGGCCGGCCCAGAGACTGTTACTCTGATGCAAGGAGCTCCTGCAGGGTTTTGGGGACATGGTCTGGCTTGCATGTTAACCTCTGAGCACTCTCTGCTGCATGTTGAGAGTGATGGGAAGGGGGACGATGGCAAAAACAGCAGAATAGTCAGGAGGCTGTTCCAGGAGCCCAAGCAAGAGAAGAGTGTGGATTGGACCATGGTGGTAGCTGCAGGGGCCATGAGAAGTGTCTGGATTCAGGATACAGTAGTCCCCCCTCATCCTCAGTTTCACTTCCCATGGTTTCAGTTACCCGTGGTCAACTGTGATCCAAGACTATTAGAGGAAAAATTCCAGAAATAAGCAATACATAAGTTTTAAGTGGCATGCTGATCTGAGTAGTGGGATGAAATCTTAAACCGTTCTGCTCCACAAAGCATGAATCGTCCTTTGTCCAGTGTATCCGTGCTGTAGACGCCCCCTGCCAGTGAGTCACTTAGTAACCGAGACAGAGACCACATTCACTTAACTTTTATTACAGCATGTTGTTATAATTGCTCTATTGTATTATTAGTTATTGTTATTCTCTTACTGTGCCTAAGTTATAAATTAAACTTTATCAAGGGTATGTATGCATAGGAAAAAAACAGTGTAGGGTTCAGTGCTGTCTGC
>NW_007730795.1:0-7692 GCF_000696425.1 Galeopterus variegatus | reverse complement strand
GGAGGCTGTTCCAGGAGCCCAAGCAAGAGAAGAGTGTGGATTGGACCATGGTGGTAGCTGCAGGGGCCATGAGAAGTGTCTGGATTCAGGATACAGTAGTCCCCCCTCATCCTCAGTTTCACTTCCCATGGTTTCAGTTACCCGTGGTCAACTGTGATCCAAGACTATTAGAGGAAAAATTCCAGAAATAAGCAATACATAAGTTTTAAGTGGCATGCTGATCTGAGTAGTGGGATGAAATCTTAAACCGTTCTGCTCCACAAAGCATGAATCGTCCTTTGTCCAGTGTATCCGTGCTGTAGACGCCCCCTGCCAGTGAGTCACTTAGTAACCGAGACAGAGACCACATTCACTTAACTTTTATTACAGCATGTTGTTATAATTGCTCTATTGTATTATTAGTTATTGTTATTCTCTTACTGTGCCTAAGTTATAAATTAAACTTTATCAAGGGTATGTATGCATAGGAAAAAAACAGTGTAGGGTTCAGTGCTGTCTGCAGTTCAAGGCATCTCCTGGGGGGTCTTGGAACATATCCTCCCCCAGATAAGGGGGGGCCTATAGGATGTTGTGATGGTGGAGCCAAGTGTCCATATCACTGAGAGGTCAGAGGAGGTGTAAGTCGCTGAGCAGGCTCAGAGGCTTTTAGACCAAGCAGATACGACGCTCAAGTTGCCTTTCAGTGAAAGGAGGATGGCTGCAGAAGGGGCAGGTCTAGGGAGGAAGATAAAAAGTCCAGTGTTGAAGTGTGAAAATCGACAACAGATACCAGTTTAACCCTTGCACCACCGTTTGACTGGAGCATCTTCTCCCAATCAGGCACTACGCAGACACTGGCCTGGAAGATACAGCGCTGAGTGCTTTCAGAAAAGCTGCTGTAGGAGCTCAGTGGCAGGCCACCCTGCAAAGCCGAGCCAAGCACGGAAGCTCTGATGGGGAGAAGGCTGGTGCAGTGTCGGCAAGTTCACACACAGCAGGGGAGCAGGCTAGGAGTGCAAGGCCATGGGCAGCCTCACGGTCCCCCAGGATCATCCCATGGTCCCCCAGGAGAGAATGGGAGCCACCCAGAACCCAAGGCAAAGAGAAGTAGGTGTGAGGAGCTCACTGGATATTTTGGAGTACCTGCGTCACCTCCTTCTTGGTAAATCTTTCCTCACCCATATTCGAGGAGGCCCACTTTCACCCCATCTGTCCTCCAATGGACACAACCGATTGAACCAGAAGTGTGGTGGATGCCTGATACAAGGTCTACAGATCGTTGGCATGTCAGCAGCCAATCATATTCTCTCTCCCAAGAATTTGAAATGAGACAGAGACCTTTGATAGTCAATGGCAGGGACTGGTATGGAAAGGTCACCAAGTAGAGAGAGAATGTGATGGGCAGCCACATTAGGACACACACAAGAGGAGCACACAGAGGAAGGGGGATGAGCAAGAGGAAGGTAGCAGACACACAAAGATGAGCAGAAATGAGAGAGATCACCTCAGACTTGATAGACGGTGAAAGAGGCTTCAATCCCTGGCTCTCCAGATTTCCATATCTAATGCCATCGTTGCACAGTTCCACAGGTCGCCGTGCACATTGTAATCCATGCGAATGGTGCCTTGAGTTGCACAGTGCATGGCTTGTGCAACTGAACACGGCAGTCCCATCTCTAGCTGTCGTTCACTCCTGTGACCAGATGTCCCTGACATTGCCTATGGTGTCTCCATGAGCTAACACAATGCGTTTCTGTTTCTTTCTAGAAAAAGAGTTTTGACCAAAAATAGGCTCAGAAGGCAAAGACCATTATGTTGGCTCCCTGCTTGCTTAACTGACTGACTGGCATCAAGACCATCAGTGTCTCTGTGTTACACACCTGCAATGAGTGTCATTCATCTAGGGACTCCAGACTTGAGTGAGGACCTGAGAAGCAAGGGCACGTTGCCTGCTACTGCTGGGGGAACCAGCCACCCTCTACTTTCATGGGGTTTATGATCATGGTCTTTTCTGTATCTTTGCAATGTTTGGGCATATAGACCTATAAGGATAAGACTGAGAAAGACAGTGACTTGAAGTTCTCACCAGCCATCTGGCAAAATGGTTGGGAACCAGCCACCCTCTACTTTCATGGGGTTTATGATCATGGTCTTTTCTGTATCTTTGCAGTGTTTGGGCATATAGACCTATAAGGATAAGACTGAGAAAGACAGTGACTTGAAGTTCTCACCAGCCATCTGGCAAAATGGTAAGAGCCTGAGTTTCCCCCAGGTCAGTAGATTTTACTAAGTTCTGAGTGGCTGGGACAGGGGAAGCTGGGGGTGTCCCATCCCCGGGATTGTCTAATTCCTGCATGAACTTCCCATCCTTTTAAGCAAACTTATCAGCATGCATCTCTGCTTTTCTCTAGTCCCCACCCTCTTTTCCTGGGAGACAAGCATTATAGTACAGAAGAAACACTATCAGCACCCAAGCAGAGAGAGGCCACTGGCCAGGGATATTTGAAAATCATTTCCCTCTCCCCACCTTCTCTCCTCTCCAGCTGTCCAGAGTCTGAGCCAACCCCCTTCTCCACATATAAATCTCCAATTTACCTGTTTCCACTCACGAAAAGGAATTTTTTAAACAGCAATCCTGATATTTATTCACATTTAATATACCCTCCTCATTTCAGGTGAAGCATGTTCCCCAAAAGAAGTCCCTCCACTTACTCTGAGCACATCGAAAAGCCCATGGTTTGCATACTTGCTGGTTTTCTGCCAGAGTCTCTTCCTCCTCTCCAGGCTGCCACTAATAAATCAAATCATTTAATGCTGTTTTTAATAAATGGAAAGATCAGAGCACAATTCAAATGCTGTGGTGTTAGGCATTTGTTTGATGGAGGCAACATTTTCCACAACAAGATACATTTCTGTTTCCTAGAGTTATTATTAAAAACAGAAATTGAGCTGTATATTGACGGAATCAAACAACAGTACATACATTTTGTGGATTCTAAAAACGAAAGAAGCGATGGCAACTCTCAGAGGTGGTGTGAGTGTTGCCTGGCATTGTGGTACATGAAGCCCCCAACAGCGTCCTCAGAGTGGACCCAGAGCAGTGTCAGCAGCATCACTGGGGAGCTTGGGTGAAGGGGACATTCTCCAGCCCTGTGCCACACCTACTGGCTCAGACTCACTGGGGTCTATGTTTTAACAAGCCCTGCAGGTGATTCTGATGAACACTCAAGTTTGAGCACTAAAGGGTTCCAGATATTGGAACTCTTTAAAAAGTGGCAGTGAGTTATGGCTTAAAGAAGGCATATCAAAGAGAGATTTTTTTAAGTTACATCCTCTAAAGAGAGGCAGATGTCTCCAAGCTGTGGCATGTGATAGCAGTAAAATCCTAACCATATTGTGGTTTGGTGAGGTCACTCATTTAAAAATACCGATGAAGGGGAGAGGAGTTAGGGAGAAATTGGTTAATGGACACAAAGAATCATTATGTTTTGCAATGATGAATATGCTAAAAATTCCTGGTTTGACCATCACATATTGTACACAATACCAACAGTCAACTCCGTACCCCACAAATATGTATAATCAATTATGTTTCAATAAAAATATAAACAAATAAATAAAAACATCATTGAAGTTCCTACACTGTGACAAGCAGTGGGGATTTAGAGAAAAGTAAGAGCTAGTCCCCACCTACCACTTTGTGGGAGACAGCTAGAAAATCCCAGAATAATTATTCATCACAAGTGTTAGCACAGAGACATGGGCTGCATGTGGGGTGAGCACAAAGAAAGGCCTCACTTTGGCTGTGGCAATGACAGAAATGTCCACAGGAGAGGAAATCCTTGAATGTGGCCTTGAAAGAGCAGGAGGGGATATGAAGGGAGAAGTGAGAACTGCCTGCTAGGCAAGGAGAGCTGCTCATGAAAAGAAGACAAGATCATTAAAGGACCTGGACATTCCTGGGGAGCACTGAGAAGATTACAGTTGCTTTAAGATCATGCTCTTGGGCCAGCAAGGGTGCCGATTTGTGCAGAAGAGGTATTCCAGAAGCTTCAGAGTTATGTTTCAGAACCAGTAGTCAGACCAGCTGTAACCCCACCTGCCCTCTGCTCAGGATGGATTTAAAGGGTCACCTCCTCATCAGATGCTGGAATTTTCTCATAATATTCCCACAAGTCACTTTCCACCTCCAGAGCTGGGGTGATCACTGCCTCCCAAGGTGGCTCATCCCATCTTAGACTCTCAGGAAGGTTGTTTTCTGTTTTACTCTAACACCCTGCCATCCATGCATCCATCCCCTGAACCTAGGATTGCTTTCTGTGAGCCTCTTCGAAGTCTGCTTCCCACCCACATGCCCATGCACAGGTGTGTGAGCACTCAAACTGTAGCATCACGCACTGGAACGCTTCTCAGCAACAAAAAGGAATGAACCACTAACCGCTCCGCTCCACAGCACAGATGTGTCTCAGAATCACTATGGTACACTAGAGAAACCAGACACAAAGGACTGTGCACTGGAACGCTTCTCAGCAACAAAAAGGAATGAACCACTAACCGCTCCGCTCCACAGCACGGATGTGTCTCAGAATCACTATGGTACACTAGAGAAACCAGACACAAAGGACTGCTTTTGCAATGATGAATATGCTAAAAATTCCTGGTTTGACCATCACATATTGTACACAATACCAACAGTCAACTCCGTACCCCACAAATATGTATAATCAATTATGTTTCAATAAAAATATAAACAAATAAATAAAAACATCATTGAAGTTCCTACACTGTGACAAGCAGTGGGGATTTAGAGAAAAGTAAGAGCTAGTCCCCACCTACCACTTTGTGGGAGACAGCTAGAAAATCCCAGAATAATTATTCATCACAAGTGTTAGCACAGAGACATGGGCTGCATGTGGGGTGAGCACAAAGAAAGGCCTCACTTTGGCTGTGGCAATGACAGAAATGTCCACAGGAGAGGAAATCCTTGAATGTGGCCTTGAAAGAGCAGGAGGGGATATGAAGGGAGAAGTGAGAACTGCCTGCTAGGCAAGGAGAGCTGCTCATGAAAAGAAGACAAGATCATTAAAGGACCTGGACATTCCTGGGGAGCACTGAGAAGATTACAGTTGCTTTAAGATCATGCTCTTGGGCCAGCAAGGGTGCCGATTTGTGCAGAAGAGGTATTCCAGAAGCTTCAGAGTTATGTTTCAGAACCAGTAGTCAGACCAGCTGTAACCCCACCTGCCCTCTGCTCAGGATGGATTTAAAGGGTCACCTCCTCATCAGATGCTGGAATTTTCTCTTATAATATTCCCACAAGTCACTTTCCACCTCCAGAGCTGGGGTGATCACTGCCTCCCAAGGTGGCTCATCCCATCTTAGACTCTCAGGAAGGTTGTTTTCTGTTTTACTCTAACACCCTGCCATCCATGCATCCATCCCCTGAACCTAGGATTGCTTTCTGTGAGCCTCTTCGAAGTCTGCTTCCCACCCACATGCCCATGCACAGGTGTGTGAGCACTCAAACTGTAGCATCACGCACTGGAACGCTTCTCAGCAACAAAAAGGAATGAACCACTAACCGCTCCGCTCCACAGCACGGATGTGTCTCAGAATCACTATGGTACACTAGAGAAACCAGACACAAAGGACTGCACACTGCGTGATTCTGTTTACATGAAATTCTAGAACAGGTGAAAAGAAACCAGAACAGCTGCTGCCTGGGGCCCCGGATGGAGCACAGGAAATCTGAAGAGTGATAAAAATGTTCCATATCTTGATTGTGGTTGTGGTTACACAGGTTCATATATTTGTTGTTAAAACTCATCAAACGGTATACTTTAAATAGGTGTATGTTATTGCACGCAAATGAAATCTCAGTTGATTTTCAAAGTATTTTTTAACATGTTATATCAAGTTCACACCAGGGCTTCAGGTTGATCCGTGAGGCAAGATCTTAATGTGAATACTCTGTCTTGCATTGAATTCCTTGATCTTTGTGCAGTTAACCATGCTGACGCTTAGGGAAAAGAGTAGGCACATATAGATGAAACCACCCGTCTTAATGGAAAGTTCCACAGGGATGTCTCCAAAACTTTTACCACATCATGCCAGTCCCTGTGCTTCTCCATTTAGAAGGCCAGATACATGTTTGGCAGGGGCCCTCACAGGACACAGAATGAAAACCTGGGACCATGGGACCAACATCCTCTACTGGGGCAGGAGGTCTTCCCAGCACACCCTCCACATGGCCAGCCAGCTCCACTATCTACTGGTTGAGCATCTTTGGGTCAGTTATGTAACCTTTCTCTGCCTCAGTTTCTTTAGCTCTAAAATAGGCATAGTAATAATCTCTAATTTATAGGGTACTTTCGAGGATTAAAAGAGTTAATATAAAAAGCATATACAGAACAGTGCCTGCAAATAGTAACCATGATACACATGTTAGCTATTATCACCATCATCACCATCATCACCTTCACCATCAACACCATCACCACCATCATCGTCACCATCACCTACTCCATCACCACCATCATCGTCACCACCACCATCACCACCACCTTTGTCATCACCTACCCCATCACCACCAATATCATCACCACCACCATCATCATCGCCATCATCAGTACCATCATCAACGCCATCACCATCATTATCCTCATCATCACCACCACCATCAGTGTCACTATCACCCAGCCTCTACTCAATCCCAGAGCCTGATAATTGATGATATGACAATAAGTGATCACAGCAAACTAATAAATATAATTAAATATATATCTTCTTTTCCTCAATTCAATCCCACTCCTCATTGGAAGCTTGACTGCCCTCTACAACATCTCTACAAAGTTCCCCTCTGAGTGGAAGCAGGCAAGAGAGCATACCCGGGGTCCTAGGCAAGGAACCAAGGGCCACAGCCCCCTCTGTCCAGAAATAGGCAAGAGAGCACATCTGGGTCCTAAGCAAGGAGCTGAGGTCAGTAACCCCACCCAAAAGCAGGCAAGAGAGCATACCCGGGGTNACCACCCCACAACCAGCCCTACAAGAAATCCTGAAGGAAGGCCTGCATCTGGAATCCAAAAAACAATAATCGCTAACACAAATACACAAGAAGGAACAAAACCCACTGGTAGAACAAAAATGCAAATGAGAAAGAGAAAGAAATGTAATCTTAGCACCACAAAAAGCCATAATGACAATGTAATAATGCCCCTACTTTATTTCTGATTTTAGTAATTTCAGTTTTCTCTCTTTTTTCTTGGTCAGTCTAGATAAAGGTTTGCAAATTTTGTTGATCTTTTTAGAGAGTCAACTTTTGGTTTTGTTGATTTTCTCTATTATTTTTAATTCCCTATTTCATATATTTTTGTTGTAATCTATGTCATTTCCTATTTATATTTGCTTTTGGTTTAATTTGCTCTTATTTTTCTATTTTCTTAAGGTAGAAGTTTACATTACTGATTTGACATTTTTCCTATTTTTAGTATAGGTGTTTACAAGTATAAATTCGCATCTAAGCACTGCATGAGCCCTGCATTCTGTAAATTTTAATATGTTGTACTTTGATTTTTATCTCAAGGTACTCTCTAATTTCTGTGTGATTTTTCTTTTTACCCATTGTTTATTTAAGAGAGTGTTATTCAATTTCCACACATTTGTTAGTTTTCTAAATTTCCTTCTGTTATTGTGGTCAGAGAACATATTTTCTAT
>NW_007730794.1:180452-180775 GCF_000696425.1 Galeopterus variegatus | reverse complement strand
CCGGATCCCCAACCCACTTCTCAAGGTGAGCTAGCTCCTCCTGCTCAGTGTAGCCCACAGAGCCCACAGATTCACTAGAGGATTATTCCTCAAAACCCTGTCCCCACCTATATGATCTTTTGACTCCCTCTTCCCTGCACAACCCCCGCCCCCGCACAGTATGCATGAGTGGACCTATACACATGTTCCCCCATAACACACACACACACACACACATGCACACGCACTCCCACACGCCCCTTCAGTCTCCCTGCTCACCATTGTGGAGGTGGTTGGGAAGCAGAAATTTTCTTTCCCCACTTTCTGAAGCCCACACCTACCCC
>NW_007730794.1:171173-178684 GCF_000696425.1 Galeopterus variegatus | reverse complement strand
TGTGAATATTAAATGAGACTGGCTTTTTAGCACAGCACCTGACACATACAAAGCATGCAATAAATGGAAACTTGGCAGGGATGTTAATACATGTCCACAGTCCCTTATCCCAGATGTATTCGGGAATTTGGAATTTTTCCAATTTCATGAAGGTGATACAGTGTAAATACTGTGTATTACATAATACCCCCAGCAGAGCACCCTGTAAACAAACACATTAATATTTCTGCAATCCAATGAATGGCCTCACTAAGCAGGATAAATAAAGACTAAAAATAGCCTCATATCAGGTTTCAGGTCAGGTTTAGCCACACATTGAGTTTGTACATAATTTTTTTGATTACCAATAGAAAAAAATAGTGTACTATAGTAGTAATTATGATCAAAACCCTGTTGGTTTTGCCCACTTGCACCCAACGTGGTCTTGGGCCCTTCTCAGTGGTCACTGGGGTACAGGATTCAGTACCCTCCATCCAAGGCCTTCATAAATGCTCTCTCTCCCTCTCATCACCCAATTTCCCTCCTTAGAGCCTGCAGAATCCACCCCTAAAACTCAGGAGAGGGGCAGTGAGGAACCCAGCACAGAGGAACCCTCAACTCACATACCACCACTGGATTCCCAAGGAGCCAATTTGGTAAGACCCCAGGGCTGGGTTGCCGGGTCTACAGGAGAGCAGGCCTTCATGGTAAGAGGATTTTCATCTCCTCTGATGGACAAATGAAGAAAAATGGGAGTAAGCTACAGCAGGAGGGATTGAGGTTGGATTTTATGTAGGATTTCTGGCTCCAGGAATGGGTGATAGAAGTAGTCCATGGATGTTTGGAAAAAAGGCATTTGGAACCCAAAAGGAGATCCTCGTCTGCCCATACTGGGTGGGCAGTGGCCTTCTCTGCCTGGAGGTGGATGTATTGATTAGATGACCTCCTGAGATTTGATTTTACAGTCCTTACTCCTCCTGCATACACTGGACAAGGGGGAGAGTCTGATATCAAACTTCAGAACAAGCTTCCTGAGAAGTTAGATGCTTGACAGATGGGATGGTCAGCAGGGGAGGGAACAAGGTGACCCTCTGTCCTCTCATTTTCTCTTTCTGTCCCTTCCCCCACAACAGGTCTGACAGAGAAGGAGGTATCCTGGAATCAAAACTGCAGTTTGGGAATGCATAGACACTGGATTTGTTTCTTATTTCTTCACTTTGGGGGGAAAATCTCGTTTTTAAAAAGTGATAAATTTGATGTTAGGTCTTTGGAATGTTCCTTCTTTACCGACTTCTAGAATCCTTTCTCCCTCCACTCCTGTGCTACCTTCTCTACAGCCCCCTACCAAATCTCGTTTTTAAAAAGTGATAAATTTGATGTTAGGTCTTTGGAATGTTCCTTCTTTACCAACTTCTAGAATCCTTTCTCCCTCCACTCCTGTGCTACCTTCTCTACAGCCCCCTACACTCCTGTCCAACTGCCTATGCAAAGGAGGAAATAGGGAAGCTGGGCAGAAGCCTTAAGAAGTTCTTCCCTTAGCCTGCCTTTACTTGCCGTGGGAAGAGAGCTGAGGGTCAGGTAGGTGGGAGGACTAGCTTCCAGGGTGCCAAGAAGGAAGAATAGCCCCAGGTTCTCTTTTCTTATTGAGGAAAGATACCACCAGCTGGCAGGGCGGCCCTGCAGCTGGAAGACTTGCAGCTCTAAGGCCAGTGCCCTGTCCAGCTGTGACTGTGCCATGGGCACCATCTGTTGGAAAAAATGGGGAACTGCACCCTGGCACTTGGCCCATGAAAAGATATGGTGATGTGTTGTGTCCTGTGGATGCCTCCTTGCCTGCCCTCCAAGCCTCAGCTGCCTTCATTTTGGATTCCCAAGCTTCAGAATGTGTTCCCTTCTCCAGCTGTGAGACCACCTCCCTTATTCCAACCCGTTATCAAAGATGGATAGAGAACACAGTGGTCATTAACAAAGATGCTCTTGCTGGGAAATGGAAAGGTCATCTCTCCCCTGTCCTAGGTACTGCAGGAAAGACAAAAACCAAGCAAAGATGAAGAAACTTCCTCAGCTCACACAGCCAGGCCTCTGCTGCCGCTGCTTTTGACTTTCCCAAGTAGTGGAGGCAATAGAGGAAAGAAGGGAAGGCCAGATTCTTTCTCCCTCCTTGCTGAAGCAGTGTGGTGCACAGGAAAAAGAGCAGAGCCTGAGAAGTGTAAGGTCCCACTTGTGCCATGTGCCAACTGTGTGCCCCCAGGCAAGGCCTCATCTCCTGGGCTTGCCCATCTCTCTCTTCTCTCCCTCCCTCCCCCTCCCTCTCTCTCTTTGTGTGTGTGTGTGTGTGTGTACATATATATATATATAGTGAGAACACCCCACCAGGATTTCATATGTGTGTTTATGTATATATATACACACACACACACACATATATATATATATATATATATATAAATAGTGAGAACACCCACCAGGATTTTATCAAGCTTAAGAAAGATTGTGTACATTAAGATGCTCAGTCAACTTCCACCCAGTGAACACCAAACACAGCCAGGCCCCGTCTCCCTTCTTTATTGATCTCTGGCTATAGCAAGGGTCTGGGAGACCACGGGCAGGGGTGAGTTACATGCGTCTCTGCCCCACTCAGGGTGGGGTGGGTGGGACAAGTATCAAGGTCTAAGAGACCGTGGATATGGATTTCACGTGAACAGGGCCCACTGTACAAATGCATGGTTGGTATTTACAAGAAAGGAGAGCAGTCACCTGGACTTTGGCCTTTCCTGGGGCAAGGTGGGGGTGAGGAGGAGCCTGAGGAAAGGAAGGGGCACCAGGCCTGGCTGAGCTCTCTCCAGACGATATGACAGCAGCAGCCCTGAGCCCCTCCCCATCTGCCTTCCCCCACCACTCCCCACTTGTCCTAAGGGACGGGCCTCTTGGTGCCTGCAGCTGGGCCAGTTCTCTGGGAGATGGGAAGGAGGTGTGGAACCCTCTCATGACAGCAGCAGCCCTGAGCCCCTCCCCATCTGCCTTCCCCCACCACTCCCCACTTGTCCTAGGGGACGGGCCTCTTGGTGCCTGCAGCTGGGCCAGTTCTCTGGGAGATGGGAAGGAGGTGTGGAACCCTCTCAGTTAGCAACACAGGATTACTGGGTTATACCTCACCCTCCCTACGTACCCTTGACCCCAACCCAGCTGACCTCTCCTGACTTTGTTCATCAGATACACCCTGAAGGTGCTTTGCTGGGGAGATCTCAAAGCACGTTACAGACATTGGTCGGATGGGGAGCCTCCCAGCCCCAGGGCAGAGGAAGGAGGCAAAGGGCTTGGGACTAACCCAGGGCAGGTAACAAGCCCCAGGGGCCCAGAGCAGTCCCAAGTTCTTGAGGGCCCCAGGAAAGGTCTCCCCTCAGTCCCTGGTCCCAATGGCTCCTCTTCCCCCAGTCACCATTTTGGAATGGAAGACAGGGAAGAGTACAGGGGGTCAGGCTGGGGATGGGGCTGAAACAGTACAAGTCTGGGGTAAAGAGGAAGTGCCCCCACACCCCATTTCAAGGTCCTAGAAAGGTACCATGCCCTGAAGGAACCCACTCCCCTCCCCACACAGGGCTCTCAAAACCCCCAGCTTTCTATCCTATTCCAGCCCTTCCCAGGGGAGGAGAAGGGGGACCCAGACCTGCCAGCTAAGATCTGGGGTGGGGGGCTGAGGGAACCCCCAAAATGTATTGCTTAGAAACTTGGAGGCAAAAAGAATAGGGGAGGGCCAAGGGGGCTGGCATCTCTGACCCTCCCCCTAGGCCCTGGGAAGCCTCCAGGAAGCTCCCCCCCCAAGGCAGCTATCTGACCATGAGGGGAGTCCAGAAGCAGGGGGATGGGCACAGTGACCATTGGGAGCCTGAAGTTCCCCAGTCTCACTGCCAGGAGATTAAAGTGCGCCCCAATGGGTGTCAGGTGAGGAGGGGCCCTTCCCCCAACCCCACAATCTCTGGCATTTGGCCTTCGGGTGGGTTGTCTCTTCCACGACTTCCATGCTCCCTTGGAGCAGATGGGGGAGCCAGTCCTGATGGATGGTGCTGATGACATCGAACACTTTGGATTCAATGAGGACCTGGGAAAGAGGGAGAGACGCCAGTGCTCTGATCTTTGCCTCCATCTCCAGCCTGACCTTCCTTCTCCAAGTTCTGCCAGATCCCCCTCAGTCTAGAGTACAGTTGTGCACAAAATGCCCTCCAGAAGGGTGTCCAGCCACGGGTGTAAGCAGGAGCTGAAACTGCAGTCACACTCAACTGGCCTCACTGAGCCTTGTGCCCTGGTAGGTTCCTTTTCCCTAAGCTCACCAAGGTGCTTTACAGGCTAGCTGTTCTGCTGCTGTTCTGAGGAGCTACCTCCTCTCTTCCCGCAGGAACTGTGGGACGGAAGAGGGTGGGAGGAATTCCCTGCTTCCCACCCATGTCCTGGCTCAGTTCTAGAAGGAGGGAGACCCTCACAACCACTGGATCCCAGAGATGACCCAACAAAGATGCCATGTTGGACACCCAGCTCTCCCTATTCCCTCCACCACAACAGGCTCACCTGGGCCAGCCCCAGGGCTAGTCCAGATTCCCATTCTGGTTGTGTTCATCTTCGGCAGAGGAGGGTGGGGCCTCTTCTTCACAGGGGGACAGCTCGTCAATGGACATCTGGTTGGTGATGCCTGCAGAAGGGCATAAAGGAAGCTGAGGTTAGACCAACATGTAATTTTCCCCAGAACCCAAGGATTGTGCGGAGAAAAGTAAGGGATTCTCATCCATTGCCCTGCCTTCAAACTGAGCTACATTCAACCCGTCCCCATTTGGAAAGAGCCTCTCTGGCCTTACTAAAACTCACATATCAGAAGAGATTTCCCAGCCAGGGTCACCAAGTTACCCAAATCTACAAGGGCACCATTTACAGAGACCACAATGTGCACTGGGTCCCCTGGGTTGAGGAATATTATGGCTTTCCCTATCCTCTCTCCAGCCCCTAAAACTGTCTAGAATGGAGCAGGCCATTCAGCCAGTCAGTATTTCCTGTGATCTAACTTTAACCTGATCAGCTCCATTCCCAACTCTAGGATTCAACCAAATTGCTCCAGGGGCCTAATAAAAGGGGGACCTGCCTCTGCTCCATTCACCACCCCCACAAGGTCTCACCCCCACAGCACCCACCACTTGCTGCCCGTTCCTTCCATTTCTGCTTGTTCTCCTGAATGTACTTGGTCCAGGTGGAGCGGAAGCTGACCACATCAGGGTTGGGGTCTCCCACTTCCACATCCAGAGAAGGTTGGCGCCACTGGAAGCTAGAAGCAGGATGCACCCCCCCCCCACCCCAACTCCAAAAGTGAAATCCAGCCCAATCCAGAACCAAACCTCATAGACCTCAGAGTGGAGGAGATGGAAGATCAGGAAGAAGAACTTCCCTTTTCCCTCTACTAGATACCCCCAAGTCCCTGTCCCTCTCACTCCAGTTTTACACACACACACACACACACACACACAAACACACACACACACACCCTCCTCTCCTCGTAGAAGGAAAATAAAAATAAGATGAGCCAAAAAGACTACCCCCAAGTCCCTGTCCCTCTCACTCCAGTTTTACACACACACACACACACACACACACACCCTCCTCTCCTCGTAGAAGGAAAATAAAAATAAGATGAGCCAAAAAGACTATATAAAGACAGAGCTAAAGAAAATCAAAAATATGATGGAGGGGAGCACAGGTGCAGGTCACACCCTTCTGGTCCCATCCTTCCACCCCTGACTGTGACAAGCAGCAAAGGGCTCCCAAGCTTGGAGTGGCCTGCCTCCCCACCACAGCTATACCTCCTCCCCATGAGTCAGTCCTCTCTGTGTCCAACTTCCCTCCCCCAGAAACAGAAGACCTGGCTACCCCAGCCACCCTCACCTGGGCTGGTTTTTAGACTTGGAGTCCTCATCCACCAGGGGCTGGACACTCTTCTCTGCCACATCAGTCAGCACAGAGAACGTGGGCTCCACAATGAAGTCGATGAAACCTGCAGTGAAGGGGGCAACACAGTAGAGATGTCTTACCTGGAGGGCTGGGCAGAGGATACAGCTAGCATGGCGGTGACCCTTGGCTACATGTGAAATGGAGTGAAGAGGTAACCTGGGACTGAAAACTTCCCAATGGGGACAGGCTTTGGGATGATGTCTTTTGACCCCAGAGAACTCCTCTCTGCCATTGCACCCCCTGGTCTCCCTCCCCAGAACCCCAGGCTCCAGCACAGGAGGCCTGCCTCTACAGAAAGCATGGTTCTGGGGTTGGGGACATGCAGTAATCCTGGCCCAGGCCCAGACAGCATTCTTTCCCCTTCCTAATCCCCTCCTCCCTGCAGGAAAGGACACTCACCAATCTGGGACTGTGCCACTAGAGTGGAAGTGCGATCACAGAGTGGAGAAAAAGGCAGGCCCAGCTCTGCCTCCTTGTCACCCTGGGAGAGAGAGGACAGCGTAAGAAAGCTGGAGAGGATACCTCAGACGTACCAGATGTTGTGGTAGGAGAGGACTTTCTGCACCTTAGACCTGGAAATGAGTGATATGCAAATGAAATACAACTATTGGCAACTATTGTCAAGTTTCTAGGATAATGGGATTTTATCCCATGGATTTGAGTCAGGTCAAAAGCTGCAGGTAGCTAAATGAAGATCTGGAGTAGGAGCAGAGAACTCGGAGAGCAAAAGGGGCAAGAGGCCCCCATGGGCAGGGGGTGGGCAAAGATGCCACACTACCTGGCGGAAGAATTCCTCCATGAGGGCCTTGGTCCAGCGGCTGTGGACCGACCACTGCTTGGTTGGATGGCTGATGTCAGCAGCATGGAGCAGTAGAGACAGGGCCTTGGACTTGTCAATCCTGGTTGGGGCAAGTGGCAAGGGAAGGGAGACTGATCTTTCAGGAAAGGAAACCTGGATCATTCCCTAACTTCTCATCACATGCTCTTTCTCAGACCCATACATGCACATCCTTTCACATACTTCAGACATCCTCAAGGCCATACACACACTCATAAATGTACAGGTAGCAGCATAGCTTAGTAACTGAGAACCCAGGCTCTTAAAATAAAAGGGCCTGGGTTCAAATCCCCACTATACCTACCACAGACTAGTTGTGTGACAGTGAACGAGTTACTTAAAATTTCTGTATTTTATTTTCTTCAGCCCTAAAATGGAAGTAACAACTCTACCACATGTCAAGTTATTCTGAGAATTAACAGATATACAACATATAAGTATTTAGAAGATTGTCTGACACCTAATAGGTGCTTAGATGTTATTTAAAATAATCATTATTATCATAATACCCCCAACAATGATCCGCTGTGATACTGCACACTCTCTCACCATAGACACCATACACGGAGATTAACACACACCTCCAGGACAGACACAAACACAATTCAGTCTCTCATACACATTTATACACTCCCACCTACTTTTAAGCAACATCAGATATAATTATGGCATTTGTTCTGAGCTTTTTTTTTTTTTTTTTTTTAAC
>NW_007730794.1:163379-170173 GCF_000696425.1 Galeopterus variegatus | reverse complement strand
AGAGATTAACACACACCTCCAGGACAGACACAAACACAATTCAGTCTCTCATACACATTTATACACTCCCACCTACTTTTAAGCAACATCAGATGTAATTATGGCATTTGTTCTGTGCTTTTTTTTTTTTTTTTTTAAACCTCACATGACTCTCCCAATATCCCCATTGGAGTAGGAGCTAGTGGCAAGGTGTTGTGGAAGGAGGCATATTATTTTTACCATTTCACAGATAAAGAAACTGGAGTCCAGAAGGGCTGAATGATTTCCCAATTTTCTAGAGGAAGCCTGTCCTGAAGCTGCAATGCGAACTCCCATCTCAGACTCCCTGTCCAAAGCTCTCTCCAGCAGACCAGCTGCCTGGGCTGTACATAAACCCAGGGCCACGTACACACACACATCACACGTATTTACACAGAGATATGCTCAGATACCTGGAGCCAGGAGAGTCTCTACATTCAAGTAAAGAGCTGGCACACCAACTATCCATGTGTGTGCCCCAATTCACAAACACCTCCCTCTGGTCTGGCCCCAGCCACACCCCACCAGATGCCACCTCTCCAGCTGCTGCAAGGCTGTCTTCATGGACTTCACTTGCTGGAAATGGCAAGACATGTCTGTAGCCAACACCATCTCAATGACCAGGGCCCGTAGCTCTCTGAAGGGACAGAAAAAGAGAAGTGATCAGCCTCCCATGCATTGTTGGCAGAAGGTCCAGCAAGTAGGAAAAGAGGGTTGAATAAGGGGGTCTCTTAGGGATGCCAAGTACTGGCTTCTGGCTTCTGCTCACACAAACTCATCCTTGGTGAGGTTGATGAAAATGTTCATCTCATCATCCTGCATCATTCGGAAAACAGAGCTGATGTGGTGATTCTCGAGCACTGAACGATCGTTGTACAGGATGGCACATTCTGACCTGCAAAGCCAAATGTCATTGTGTCCAGCACCCTGTAAAGAGGGGCTCTGGCAACCTCCTCACTGCCACTTGGCCCCTCCTGCCCCTGCCATGTCCATGGCCCTCACTTGGTCTGGATGTGGAAGCTGTTGGTAGTGCCTGTGTGCTCATAGTCATGGATGGCTGCAGCAAAGATGATGGCCAAGACCTCAATCTCTGACAGGCAGTGCTAGGCGAAAAAGACAGGGGATGAGAGAGAGCTGACCCCCACTGGTCACTGCCCAAAAACCTCCACATAAAGGCTAGACCACTCAGCCCATCTCTTCCATTCTTCAAGGCCAGCTCTGGGGTTAATGCAGCCAGGTTTCTCAGTTCCCGGAATGGCCCAGGACCTTCCTTCATTCCAACCTGCAACATTCCCACTGCATCCCAGCACGTGTCCCCAGCATTGCCCATGAAGTTTTGGTCCACCTGAGAATTCTCTAGAGTTAATCCAATTTGACTCTGTAAAGGCTTTAGGATGCTAAAGAAGAACTAAAGAGAGAAAAATGAAAATGGGAGTATAGTCTAGACTTCCCAGTTCTGTAGCCATAAACCCTGAATCACAAGAAGAGTGATCTCCAGGCCACCTACCACCATTCCTGTGCGGAGCAAGAAGCAATGGACTGTCTGGGTAACGTCAGCTGCATGGATCTGGTTATGGTAAGGATTCTTGTACTTCCCATAGCCTGTCTCCAAGGCATCCAGGAAAGTCATCAAAAACACAGTGGGAATCTGCAGGAAGAGGGAGGAAACTGAGATACACTGAGGACCTGCAGGAATGGCAGTAACTGAGGACTGAGATAGCGATCCCATCTTTCTTTAGAAGGCAGTGTGGCATAGGGAGAGAGCACAGGCTCCACAGTCAGATGAACTTGGGCTCATATCCTGGCTCTACCACCTGCTGGCTGTGTGACCTTAGGCAAGTCATGTGCCTCCCTGTGCCCCGGATACTTAATTGCAGAATGAAGATAATACCACCTATCTGGAATTTAATGAGATAAGTACAAGGCACTTAGTAAGTGCTCTCTAAAGAGTAGCTATAATTATTATTATTTCCCTAGAGATTTTTAAGAAAAGGAAAGAAAGCTTCCAACCACCCAGCCCCATTCCCAAATCCAATACCATGGAGAAGGGCTCCAAGAAGCAGGGGAAAGAATAAAATGACCTAGAGAGGACCCCACCAGGCAGATGTGGATCACCCTCTCCTCTGATAAGCCTTCCCTGACCACCTCCTCTCCATATGCACTGACACCCCACCCCCAAGTTCCACCACACACACCCACACACACACAAGCACCAAGTGCCAGAGTTCTGTCCAACTACTCTCAATTCTGTCCCTGTCTCTGTACATGCCCTGGAGGTATGTCTGCCTCATTCAAAAGGCTCAAGGCTCCCAGAGGGCAGGGTTGATGTCTTCACTGTCCCTGGACAGCCTGAGGCTGGGAGGGGACCAAGGTTCAGGACTTGGAGAAGCTTCTGTAGAGTGATGAGAGACAGAAGATGTGCCACTAGTCAGACCCTAACATCCCCCACCCGCACCCCTGGAGGGCTGTGCCCCAAATTCAGGGAATTTTAAAAGACTGTTTCCATGACAACTACCCTTGCTTTTATGTTGCCATGGCATCCCTGGAGGGAAAGGAAGGGAAAGGGAGGAGCAGGGGAGGGGCTGGGTGCCCAGGGAGAGACTGTGGAGCCTGAGAAACGCAGCTCCGACTGGGGTCCTGCCATCAGAGAAAACAACAACGATAAGCTCACCCTCTTTCTCTAACTGTTTTGGAACAAGGCAGACTAGGACTGGGCCAAACCCAACCCACTGCAGCTACTCTTGGGGTCCCCCAAACCCAGTCCTTCCAGATAAGGAAGCAGAGTTTAGGTGAAGCTGTTGTCTGAAGTACACCTGAAAACCAGTTTGGAGAAACACGAGCTGGGAAGTCTTAGGAAAAAAAGGACTCTGCTATTGTCTGTCCTGGAGAGGACAGGATTGCAAGAAAGAAATTGAAACTGCAGAAGGACTGGCCTTAGGAAGGTACTGAAGAAAATCCCAACTGAGCATCTCAGGAAAGTTGTGGAAACTCATGAGTTGTAAAAGGAGTCATCAAGGGAAAAGGAAAGGGTCACATACACAAATAAGTCTGTATAATGAAGTGAAGGCAGGTGGAATGACCTTCCAAGGCCCATATGGAGGGGACCCTTCAACTGGATTCTTCTGACTGTCCCTCTCTACAGCCCCTCAGAACACACACATTTCCCTCCACCTCTAACATGCACTGCTGCCCACCAAGTGCTGACCAAATATACCCATAGCGACTCTTTAACCCCCCTCACCCTCCACTTCCAAATGTGGTTTTTCCATGTGGAAGTGGTTTTTGCTGGTCCTTACTTCCTCCCAAAAGATGCTACCTCTTGCTACAGGATACAGAGAGGACTTTAATCCCATATTATTCTTCCTGGCCAGTCAAGCTGAAGAGCAAATGGAGTTCACACACCCTCCCTCCCCTCATACAGCCCCACCCCAGCCCAGCCAAGAGCTGATATTCTCTATAAAATTCCTTGCACAGAGACCAGAGCTGGAGGGAGTGGCCAATCCTCTCCCTCCTCCGCCCCCTCCCTCAAACAAATGGAGAGACTCTAGTCCCAAAGGGCACTGCTGACAGCTTCTGGACACTAGGCCTCCAGTATCCACAGGCAGGAGGCAGAAGAGCTGAAAAGGGGAGGGGAACTGCAAGGCAGCCTAAAGAGAATAATTAAGGGGAAAAAAACGAAGGGGGAGAGAGCAAAATCCCCAGCTAGACAGCTACAGACCTAGAATCTTCCCCTAAAAAGCAATCAGTGAAGTCAGGGGCTGGGACTGTGACAAGTGAAAGAAAGGCTGGACTGGGGGTGGGCTTGGGAAGGCTTCCCTGCTGTTGAGACTGAGTGAGGGAACCTAGGGTATCTACTTCTTGGGAATCTTTTAGAACAGGAATAAGAGGAGTGGAGGACCCTGCTTGGAGGCAGAGGTAGGATGCTGCCCAACCTTGAAGCGGCTGATGAGGTTATGCCGAGTCAGCAACTCAAAAACAATGGTCCTCAGGGCGTGGTCATCTGCTGCCCGGTTCAAGGAAAAGACATCAAAGCACCAGAGGTCCAGGTTCTGTAGAGAAACAATGGACTAGGTTGCTTCCCAGCAGCAGCAAGAACTGAAGTTCAACTTCAAGGGGGATTTCCCAATGATTACAGAGACATAGAAAGCAGAAAAACAAAGAGGTGGTAAAGTGGACCTCCTCTTTCTTCCCAGGTATCTCTCAGTATGAGAGTGACAAAAAGGCAGGGTTTGCCTCTGGAATGGGCAAAAGTGGAATTGAGGAACATGGAAAAAAAAAAATAGTTACAAGGGAAGGCAAAAATCACACCATAAACAGAATCCAAAAGTCCCAATGACTATTCCATCCCCCAACTTTCTCTTCTTTCCCGAAAACCCTGGGATCACCTTAAGACAGTTGAGGACCGCAGTGGAATAGGTGGGGCCCACAGAGGTGTATGTTCTCCGGAACATCCTATGAGAGAGTAATGAAAAGAAGCCCAGGTGTAAAGGTCTGGGGAGGGGGACAGGCCAGGTGGGACTGTGGGGCTAGCCATGGGCATGGGGATCATATGGCTGGTGGGGACACGGAAGAGCAAAGTGCTGGGAAAGAGGGGCGGAAATTGAGTGTGGCCGAAACTCACCGTTCCACAAAGATCCCGGCCTGCACAGCATGCACAATGCTTCGGAACTTGGGCTTCTCCTCTGCTCGGCGGCCTTTGGCCCGGGCCTGCTGGGTGAAGGTGGAGGCCAGCCAGTCCCGCACTTCCGAAGGCACGGCATCAGACCGTAGCTCCTGCAGCTCATCCTCCGTGTCCAAGATATGCCTGAGACCCCAGAAAGGGAGTCACAGAGGAAAAACAGCAGGTGTTTCCACAGCCAAGAGACCCTGCACCCAGCCACAGCCCACACTTAGTAACTCTCAAGCCAACTTGCTCTCTATCTCCGACCCTCCCTTTCCTTTCTTTTGCTGTATCTTTTTATTTTTGTACCTCTGTCTAACATCTCCAATAATGAAACAGGTTACTATGTAAAGTAGTGAGCATGCCAACTATGGAAGTGTTCAAGAAGGCAAGGGAATACCATCTGCCAGGGACACTACAGAGCAGCACTGTCCAATAGAAATAAAATGCAAGCCACATGTGTGAAATTTTAAATTTTCTAGTAGCCACATTAAAAAGGGAAAAAGAACAGGTGAACTTCGTTTTAATAAGTTTTATTTAAACTAATACTTCCAAAATATTATCATTTCAATGTGAAATCAATGTAAAATATATTAATGAGATATTTTTTCTATGTCTTTGAAATCCAGTGTGTATTTTTCACACACATCTCAGTTCATACTCACCATGTTTCAAGTGCTCAGTAGCTACCTGTAATTGGTGGCACCCACACTGGGCAGTGCAGGTCTAGTGGTATTTCACACCGGGAAGGTTAGGACTAGATGAGCTTTCAGGTCCCTTACAACTCTTCTCTCCTTCTTGATACCTGTGTTTATCTCTGCACCTCCACGTCTGTTCCTTTGCCTCTCTATCTTTGCCAATATTCTACCTAGAGCTTTATATCTGCCCCTCCCTTTCTTCCTGTCTCAGTCCCTGTCGCACATTCCTATCTCTATCTTTCTGTCTTACTCCCTGTCCCTGGAACACTGTCTATCTGACATCCATCTTCCTCCTTCTCTGTTCATAGGTCTCTCTTACCGTGTCTCATCTATGTAGACGGCCTCCAGCAGAGAAGCTGTGTACTCCAGGTTTTTCTTCAGCTCATCAATGTTTACCTCCCCATTCTCCAACTGCTTTACCATGTAGCGCAGCCTGTAGAGAGTGGGTACAGATATCTTGCTCAGGCTCTCCTACCTTGTCATCAGAACAGGATACCCTCTAATAGCATACATTTTACAGAAACATCCTGAGTCTTTCATAAATAATTAATAATTCTAACATTAATAATAACAGCTAATGTTTTTCATCTTAGGCTATTGCCACTACCTGTATTATCTACCTCCAAAGCTTAATCTCAGGCTTTCCTGACCCCACCATCCCTACCTACCATCTGATGTCACAATACCCGCCTTTAGTCAGTGTTTCCTGCAAACTCTAAACTGCCAGGCCCCAGCAGAATTAGGCAGGTACAGGCTCCTGGGTTGATGTTTGGGGGATAGGTTGTTTCATAGTCTGAATACCAGGAGGTGAAACTGCTCATTTCTCCTATGAGAGAAGGCTTGGGGATCAAAAGCAACAGCAATCAGAATAGCTCCCAAGAATCCTTCATTGTCTCTTGATCACCTGGGGGAGGAGGGCAGCATGGATGGGGAGAGGGGGGTGATATATGTCCACAGACAGCCCCTCTGTTCCTGGCAGGGATGGCAAAAGACAGAACAAAGACCAATCTGAATGCTTTCGCCTGGCCTCACTCCATGCAGGCAGAGCTAATGGATTATGATTCCAGAATCCATCAACCAGGACAAAGCTGGATTAACCCCTGCCTTCCCAGTGTTGACGAGAAACAGTCTCTGGCAAAGAATTTCTGTAGGCATCCCATGCCTCTGCTTCTCCCAGGGCAAAAGTCGTGGGATGGGGCCAGGGATCTCACTACCTGGATGATTTGCCTAAAAGGACAATCCCCTCATAGTTTGCACTTGTGAATTCTGGGGCTGGTGATTGACTGGGAGGCTTCTTAGAAGTCTGGGGAGTCCAGCTCAGGCAGTCACAAAGCCAACAAAGATCTCTGACTTTGAAGTTTTAAAGGAAGTGATTAAATATTCCCTGGGGCGGGAACGGGGGGGGGGGGGGGGGGGGG
>NW_007730794.1:146633-163147 GCF_000696425.1 Galeopterus variegatus | reverse complement strand
GGGGGGGGGGGGGGGGAGGGGGACGGTGATATGGTAGCCATCACAATTCCCCACTGAGAGGGGCTTCCGATACCCAAGGTCACCCTATGAGTCAGTGAGGAGAAGAGAATGAGTCAGGGACCAGAGATTGAAATTAGCATCAATTCCCAGGGATGCTGGGGAAGGGAGAACAATGGCATTCCTGAACAGAAGCAGCTCTAGAATCCTGGGGTCTCTGCAGTTTTGGAACAGGGGTGCCCCAAATAGCCAGTCCCAGAAAGCATCACAGGCCAACTCTCACCTCAGGGCCCAGCAGTCCTGGCCGACATATCTGACAGCAAATGGGGCAGAAGGGAATGGGGCAAAAATGGGAGGATAAAGAAGTTGGAGGATGGCACTACAGCCTCCTCAGTGGGCTATCTTCAAATCTCACTTCCAGCCTTCCTGCTGCACTATCTCCATCTGGAAACAGCAGGTTGTTCAACAAGAAAGAGTACAGTTTTAGCAAAGCTCAGCCCCAGCTTGGGCTTCATTAGGGAGGAGGAATAGAGGCTAGACCTCATAAAAGGCTTTCCCAGAGAAATGAGCTAGAAAGGGGCTCATGAGCCAGTATCTGCCAGAGTACCTACCCAGAGATCACAGAACAAAAAGGTATGCTCTGCCTATGGGGCCCAGGCACAAGCCAGGGCTTCCCTCTCCTGATCAGCTCCCATGGCCAGGGACCCTCAAATCTGGAGACATACAACCCAGAAAGAAAGAAAGGCCTCTTCTACTGCCTATGGTCCCATCTCTTCCCTAGATTCCCACCCCAGTCCTAACCTTCCACTTCATTCAGCCCTCAACAAAAAACTCTGCCCCCAGTGGTCAATGCCCACCACCAAAGTTCTACCAGTTTCTTTCTCGACCCACCTCTTGAAACACACATCCTAGCATAGGCTCCCAAAGTGAACAACCATGCCCACGGGTGTTCATTTGCATGTATTTGCATAATCACTAACAATGCTGCCAGCTCTACATTTTAAAAAGTGTTTTCTCCTACATTATCTCATTTTATCTTCGCAATAAGCCTATGAGGGAGGGAGGCAGAGAAGGAATTGCGATCCCTATTTCCAACGTAGAAACCATGGCTCAGGAAGCAGCTATGGCGTGATGTGTGAGAGGAGTCTAGGAGGCTGTGGCATGGTGTATGAGAGTAGTCTGGGAGGCAGGAATCCTGGGTTCAAAGCTATCACTTCCTGCCGTGAGCCCCTGGGCAAGTCACTAACTCTTAATCACTATTTATTAAAATGTGGCCTGTAGACCACCAGCATCAGTATCACCTTGAATAAATGTTAAATATATAGATTCTAGGCCTCACTCCACAGCTGTTAAACCAAAATTTCTGAGGATATGGTCTAGGGATCTGCATTTTTAACAAATACCCCAGATGATTCTAATGCATGCCAAAGTTTGAGAACCTTTATTTTAGAGCCTCAATTTCCTCATCTGTAAAATGGTGAGGATGACAATAAACCAGCCTCACAAGTCTATTAGTAAGAAGATTAAATGAAATAATATATGCAAAAGACCTGGCACATATAAAGGGTCTCCATAAATGTGATTTAAATAGGAATTACATATAAATGACCAGCATCATACTGGCCCTACCCAGCTCAAACCACACTCCCTTCGAATCCAACAAGCACTTGCCTTCTCTATCGCAAGTCCAGGTGGAAAAGAGTAAGTCTCATTTGGATAGAGGCTGGTAATTAGGAAGCCCCCTAACAGAGGAAACCCATTCCACCACAGCTTCTTCAGTCTCAGTCAGTCCAACCTTAACTAAGTGTTTATGTCAGTTGGCCCATAAGAGACTTAGGAGACTGTGAGGGTCTTTTTTTATTTTTTAAAGATGACCGGTAAGGGGATCTTAACCCTTGACTTGGTGTTGTTATCACCACGCTCTCACAAGTGAGCTAACCGGCCATCCCTATATAGGGATCCGAACCCATGGCCTTGGTGTTACCAGCAACACACTCTCCCGAGTGAGCCACAGGCCGGCCCTCTGTGAGGGTCTTGATGGCACTATCAGTGACTTGTTTATCTTGGCTTCCATACTCAGAGCACACAGTATGTAATCAGTAAAAGTTCCTTAAATAAATAAAAGAGAAAGGGTCAGATTAATCAAGTAAGAGCCTCTCTCCCAGAGCTCACAACTGAGATCTCTGAGCCAGAGTTTCTAAAATTCTAATGGAGAGCCTGGGAGAAGAGTAAGGTCATAGACTGACTTTCAACACATTCCTCCCTTCAGTTCCTCCTTTCCTCACCTCTAGATCTTGTCCAGGAGCTCTTGTATAGCTTCTGTTGAAATCTAAACCAAACATGACAGACACCAGAAGAAGGGGGGTAGGGAGAGAAAGAAAGATTAAAGAATAAATTTGAAAAACGAGTTCTCCAAGAAGAGGACCTGGACTCAGGCAGCTGAAAGGATCCAGGTGCTAAAGTGCACCCTCCTGAAGCCAAATAACCCTCCTACACAAACCATGTTTTCCAGCCTAGCAGAGGCCTTATTCTAGTCCTTCAGAGTTAGGATCTCTCCAAACCCACCCAAAGTCCTCACCTCACTATTCTTCTGTAGGAAGTCCTTCTCCCCCACCCACATCTGTTTTAATCCAACCCTTCTTGCTCGGACCTCAGAATCTGCCACAGGAATGGTCCCTTTTCCTGTAGAACAGGATGCTCAACCCGGTCCAATTCTCTTCCAGCCCCAAGGAAAACTGGAAGCCTTCTCCAACATTCCTTCCACCTCCACCCCTACCCCTGTTTTACCACCACCACTTCTTCCTCCTTTACCTTCCACTATGGGAAAAGCCTCAGATCCTGATACCCGGAAGGACCCAGTCTCTCCGAGCTCTAGGTAGCCAGCTGGAAGGGAAGACTTCTGGTCGAAATAACCCCAATAACTCAGAAGAGCTCAGCTTCCCCAGCCCCCACCAGTTCATTTCTTTGGATCACCACATGGCTGATGTTCTGGGGATTTTCAAAGCCCCCTGCCACTATGCTCCTGAAAAGATCACCATAAGTAGGGTACTCAGGACAAGGAAGCCTGAAGCAAGGAGGCTGGGAGTCAGGAGAAGAATTCTATTTCTGGTTTGGGTTCTTAAGATGAGGAAATTTCCCAGAGATGTGTGAGGTCTTAAGGATGCTGGGGGTCAGGAAGAAGAGAAAGGGCAGAAACGCTGCTAAGTCACCTGCCATAATCAAGAGGAAGTGATAAAAAGGAAAGGGAGATGGAAATGGGAGGAGAATAAGGTGAAGGGCAAGATGGGTGAAGTAAAAGGTGTAGAAGTTGGCACACACACCACACAAAACATATGGGGAATGTCAGGTCTTAATCCCTCCATCAAACTACAACTGGTGGATCAACAAGCAACCTGTCCTCCTCCTCCCCTCTCCTCTCCTCATCCCTGGCACCTACCTGAGGATGGGGCCCTGGAGGTGGCTCCTCTGAACAGGAACAGGGTTTGCCATGGGAATCAAAGTTTCCTGCTTCAGAGAATCAAAACGCTGACCTGGGGGCCCCGGGCCCCCTAGCGGGGAACAACTCCCTCTTAGGTCCCTGTTTTCCTCCTCCAGATCCCAGCAGAACTAAGCGACTGTCCAGAGAGAACTCTGGGGAGGAAAACAGGAGGGGCCTGGCTCGAGGAAGAAGGGAGTGATGAGGCACAGACCCAGCCTACCGGAACTGGGTGAGAGGCCGCGGGAAAAGTTTCATATCTGAATCAGACTGAAAACAAGAATCTGTTCTTAGAAGAATCCCAGAAAGGACAAAAATAGCACAGACCAGCCCCTAGCTCTGAGGAGGTGGGGCTTCTCTTTGCGAAAAGGGGGTTAGTAGGCGGCTTAACGGTGCAGGGACAGGGAACCATCCTGAATCTGTCCCAGAGAGGAATTTTGTAGTGAGAGGTGAAGGGGCCCTGCAAGAGCCCCCAAGAGGGGCTAAGCAGATTCAGCTCCTCTCAGGGTCTTTTTCTGGGGCCACTGTTCAAAATGAGTTTTAATCCTGAACGCATAAAAAACCAAGACAGGTGGATGAACTTCCCACTGAGAATAAGAAACTCTGTGGGAAGTTAGGGGAGGGGCTCGCTGAAGCTAGGAGTCAGGGGATCCTTACCCAGAGACCATCTCAACAGGGAGGGAAGCCTCCCACCCCCACCCCACCCCACGCCTCCAAGCAGTACATGAAAGGAGAATTTGCTCATACAAACCAAGAGGTTGAACAAATTAACACTACCAGCCCCAGTTTTCTCATCTGTAAAACGGGGATTGGGAGATAATTGTGAATTAACTAGGGAGAGATCAATCCAGCTCAGAGGTAGAGGAGAAGTGATGAGATGGCTCAGGAGAGACCAAAAGAGGCACTCCTGGGGCCTGGGAACCACGACCCCCTCTCCTGCCTCCAGACTCTGCCGTCTCTCAGGTTGCAGAGGAAAGAACCTGGCCTCTGCAGCACGAAGTGGACCTGCGCACACAGCCCCGGCCCGCCTCCGGATTGGCTGTGAGATGACGTCACCGATACAAGTACTTCGGGGCCGCGATTGGTCAGCTGGGGGCCTGGGCGGGGCTAGGAAGGAGAGAAGGGGGCAAAGCCCAACGCGTCCAGCGAAAAGAGTTCCGAGCTCTGCAACCTCCTTGTCTAAGGGCTGGGGGTGATGTGGAAATGAGAAAAAGAGACTCGTGGGGATGAGTATGACAGAAGAAAGGGAAAAGAAAAGAGACAGGCCAAGAGCTAGGATTTTATGACGGGAAGTCTCCCCCTACCCCCCACCTCTACCCCTCAAAAGCAGAGAGAAATTAAAATACCTTGTCACTGTGTCAAAGCTTTGAAGGATTATAAACAAATGAGGTCCACGAGCCTGGTGTTTCTCAGCCCCACTGAGTGCTGGGACAAGTGGAAGTGGGCTTCAACAGCAACAAGAGGGATGGAGGTGCAATATTTACCAGTCGTTTTCTAGGGAACTCCTGGTAGCCATGAAGCAGGACTGCTGCAGACTTCGGAAGAAAAGAAACCCACTGTCTCTGTGCTCATCTCTTTCTCGCTGTGCTCCACCACCACACTCCCCACAACGACCACAAGCTGATTAGTGCTTTCAGAGAGAAAGAACTAAACCCAGTGTCAAGAGTCCTAGAACTGCCACCCACGGGGACAGGGACAAGCCACTGGGTCTGTTCCGTGGACATGCTGGCTTGATGGGATGAGAATGGGAGCGGGGGCAGGTGTGTTCCAGCACACAGCCTGGAACACTGACAACCTCCAAGCCAGGCCAGCTCCCCTCATTCACCTTGTCCCCTCACTCCAGGCCCTGCTATTCTGGCACTAACCTCAACCCTCCTGCTGAAGTGCAGAGATTTCTTAGACTAGAAAAGCCTTGGAGAGGATATCTTGTCCATTCCTCTGCTCTCTTGCCCAGCAGAACCAAAGCCAGTTGGACATATGACTGCTCACTACCTCACTCCACATAAGCATGCAGCTGCACCACTCATCCTAGCCTACTATAATTATTTACTGTTCCTAATAAGAAGGGAGATTGGTCAACCACCATCCCTTCCTGGGGAAAAAGTTTCACATATACACATTCACTCACACATATACACACAGCCCACACTCTTAAGTTAAGGAAACTGTTACCTGGCTGGGAATCAGGACATAGATTTGATGACCCAAAGGGTCCAGCATCAATTTTCCTTTAGCCCTTAAATATAGTTCAAAATTAGAAAGGAGCCCAACAATAATGCCTGCCCCTCCCTGCACCCCCACCCCCCACCCCCAGCCAATCTTCAGCTTTCCCCAACCTGCACTGAAGAATAGGAGCTGGGGTAGGAAACAAAGAATAGGATACTCTGCCTCTGGTCAGAGAAGAGGAGTGAGTAGGGGTGAGAGAAGGTGTGTGTTGGGGAAGGGATTTAAATGGCTGATCTCAAGGTTCCAAAATCTCAGAAATTAAAATAACCCAGGAAATCATCTAGATCCAATAGAAAGAGGACACAAGTTAAAATCAGAAATTTTTGCCTACATTTTATCACTGTGTGTAAACTTGGCCAAGTCACTCTGAGCTCCAGTTTCTTTGTTTGTAAAATAGGTAAATAATACATGCTTCACAGAATTCTCACAAGGACCTAATGAGATGTTGTATGAGAGCACCTTGGGAACTACAAAGTGATACATGAATGCCAAGGATTCTTATTTAGTCCAATCCCTTCTTTAGTTAGTTCAGCAAATATTCATTGAGTGCTTCATAAACAAAGTCCCATATGCCCACCCTTGTACCCAGGACCCCTGATTTTCCACGCAGGCCCCAAATGGTACCTGGGCTATTTGTGGAAAAGTTCAAGTCTCCCTGCTACCACCACTCCAGACTAGATGGCTAGGGCTTCTCTCTGGCTTCTTATTCCTCAGTGGCCAGGGAGGCAGCAGAAGCAGAGGCTGGGGAGTATGCAGAGCACAGAGCCCCAGAAACAAAGAACAACCAGCTCTCCACCTCACCCAAGCATTCCCCTGGCTTCCCATTGCTGTACGAGCAGCCCCTGTTCTGGCTGCTGGCTGGGCATAGAGGCGGGGGTGGCTCCAGGGATAAAAATAGCCCCCCTGGTGGCAGAGCTGGGGTGCCATCCTGGAAGGCAGCAGGACGCAGGTTGACATGGCAGCAGTGGTGAGAGATCTCTAGGCACTAGATGGAGGAGCTGGGGGGTGGGGTGGGGAAGGGGATGGAGCAAGGCCTGAGAAAGACTGGAAGATAGTAGGAGGACAGAAACCAGGAGGGTGGAGGGAGAGGGGAAGGAGGTACTAAGGGGGTAGGGAGGGAAGAAAAGGAGATTTGAAAGGTGCTGCAGAAGACAGTCTGGGAAAACACTGAAGAAGGGGGATGTCAGGGAGTCTGCTTCCACCCATGCCTGTGCCTGAAAACAACTCCTCCTCTGCCTCCCGACCAGAAGCCATCTTAACAGGTGTTCCTAACAACAGCCCAGCACGGCTCAGATCACATGAGGAAGGAATTATCAAAGCAGCTTGAGCTGTAGCCCAGACTAATAAGAACCCAGGTGTCCCAGCTCCCAGCCCAGCACACAAATGAGTCACCTCTCCCTCAGACTTCAGCCCTTCAGAGAGGGAGGAATTGAGAGCGGTAAGCAAGGTCAGATGAAGGCAAATTGAAGAGGAGGCTCCAGCACCGAGTCCAGAAGAACTCTTTCTTCGGTTCATTTGTCCACTCCTCTTCTCCCTCCCTGCTCTGTTATTCTGCTTATCAACCACCTCCATGCGAAACACCCCACCAGCCCTCCAAACCATATCCCAACAGGTGCGCTGCTTCCAGGGGGCCTAACAGATATTGAAGGCAACCGGGATGGGAAAGTAAGCCTGGAAGCTTGGCAAGGGACTGGCTGCAGGTGTGATGTGGATCAGCAGGATTTGGGTCTGGTCCCAGTGCTGTCCCCCATCTTACCAACTATCTCTGGGTGTCAGTTTCCTCCTCTGTAACCCTTTACAGTTCTCAGATTCAGGACCTGGAGGCACTAGGGAAGTAGGATGCCTAGGCCTCGATTCCCCAGTTTCAGAGTTCATCCTTTCTTACTGTCTCACTGCTTCCCCCCAAATTAGCTGTAACCCAGTGCTTAAAGGAGGAGGGTGGCTTTCTTTTTTGGCCTCGATTCCCCAGTTTCAGAGTTCATCCTTTCTTACTGTCTCACTGCTTCCCCCCAAATCAGCTGTAACCCAGTGCTTAAAGGAGGAGGGTGGCTTTCTTTTTTATCAAAGGAAGGTCACATTCTAACCTCCATGAATTTTCCAGCAAGTTCTCCTGCATATCTATCTTCAATCTATTCACTGCAATCAAAACAACAGCAAATTTTCTTGGCATGTTAAAGAAGAGCAGAAGGGGAAAGAATAGAAGGGCAAAGAAATCTTTGAGGTGAGTCTAGTGCAATTTGATTTATTATATATCTTTCAGATAGGAATTTCTAAAGCTACTGATTGGTAGAGAGATGGTCAAGGTTTAGGGAGCTTGGCAACACTATTGGCATGCTTGCTCACTCAGCCCAGGCCCCAGGAAGTTTCCAAACAAAGTGGGCATAGAGGAGAGAACCAGGGAGATAGTGCCAAGCTAGACAAGCAAAAGCTAACAAGCAGGGGAGCAGGGAAGCCAAGAACAGGAATGAAAGGAGAAACTTCCTAGCCCCCAGATCCTGCCTGCCAGAGAAGCACTAAGCACCCCACACAGCAAGCCAACCTCCCTTCCCAAACTAATTGGCACCAACACCAGCTGGCAGCCTAATCACCCCACTGCAGCCACCATAATTATTTGCAAATCTGACTTCTCATTGCAGCTGTGGAATCAACTGACCTGGGAACCTGGTTTATCCTACAGCACCACCCAAAGCACCCCTTTCTAGCTCTTCTCCCAGCCCCATGCCTCCAGGCCTCACCCTGAACACACTCTGGCTCTTTTCCCACCAAGCCTGTCTTTCTACCAAAACCCCATCACAACTCCCTCAGTGGACTCTGCCAGGTCTGAGAGGCTGAAATAGAATCCTAACCTGATGTTTTCTTCCTAGACAGGGATACGCTCCATAGTTGCAGCAGGAGCTGAGGGGAGAGGAGCAGGTGCCAGACTGGGGGACACTAGGGCAGAGGGACTAGAGCACTGCCACTAGGGACCCCCCTGCATTGAGTGGATAACAACTCAGTTTTCTTTTCTCTTCTCAGTAACCCTTCTTTTCCCCTCAACTCCCATCTATGCCCCTTTCCAGGATTCTTTCCCAGTTCTCTGGGGTTGAGTGGATAACAACTCAGTTTTCTTTTCTCTTCTCAGTAACCCTTCTTTTCCCCTCAACTTCCATCTATGCCCCTTTCCAGGATTCTTTCCCAGTTCTCTGGGACCATTTAGTTTTCCTCCCTTATGGGACAATCTCATTATCTAACAACTTCCACTCTCCCCAGTTGTCTCAGCTCCACCCCATCTGCTGCCCTGGTTTTATCCCTCCTTCTCTGCTACTGTCCTGAAGGGAGCTGGAAAATAGCTATTCAACTTCCATACCTGAGAAAATCAGCCCCATGAGATTCAAAGGCAATTACTTGGCTTCCTCCCCAGAGGAGCTGAGAGGATGAGGTCGCTGAGAAGGCAAAAGAAAGGCCTAGCAGAAGACTGGAGTTGGGCTCGACTCCTAAGAAGGCCCCAAAGTGTGCCTGCAGCAAACTTACCCCACACCATCACCACAGCAACACCTGGGTGAGGGAGGGAGCCCCAGGGATTTTCTGACTCCTAGCCAAGGTGAGGGAGCACTAGGAGAACTGAAGGCAAGAGTGAGAGGGTACGTCAAAGGGAATAGAGACAGAAAGAGGAAGCAAGACAAGAAAGCAGAGAAAAATGGAACCTAGCAGAGAAAGGGAACCCAGAGGAAGATAGGGGCAAAGAAGGGAAGGGAAAGAGGAGAGGATTCAAAAAGAATCAAAGAAGAGGAAGGCGAGTGAACAGAGGAGTTAGAGACAAATCCTCCATGATTTCTTTAAAGACTCAAAAGAGAGAGAAGACCAGTTTCAAGGTTTTCTTCCCTCCATCCCTGTCCAAGTTGGGAGATGGCAAAAAAAAAAAAAAGAAGAAGCTGGGAGACAGCCACTCACTTAATTGACTTCAGGAACTCCCTGGGCAGGGGGTAGGTGAAGAAGGGTCTGGAGACATCCAGGCTTCTCTCCTACTGAGTCTCTCAACTGGCCTTTCAGTCCCATAGTATCCCCAATCTCCTTCACCTTCCTCTGGGCAAAACTGACAAATTCAACCTCAAATGTGGAGTCTTTTCTCTGTTTTTTCCAAACTGCCTCCTGAGGCTCCTGGACAAGCAGAGTGATATTTGGGTTGTAAGGGACTTTAGAAACTCTCTAAAATAGTATGTGGCATACCTGATGACATTTTCCAGGCCCAGGGACTAAGGATAAATTCCCCAATGCTCATAGAACCCACCTATGGCAGCCCCTGGGCTCCCCACACTCACCATGGCCCAGAACTGCAACTGCTCCGTCCACTTCTAGTTTGACCATTGGGGAGAGATGATAAGGAGTAAGTCCCTCTCCTTTCTTTTGACCTCAGTGGCCAACATCCTCGGCAGTACAGCCCTCCTCCAGACCCACCCAGCCTTGTATTCTCTAAACCCGGATACCTGCCCTCACCCCTTCCAGATAATGACTCATCAACAAGACTCTTCCAAATCATGTCCCAGACCCTGGGACTTGAACCTATTAGGTAACTCATATTACCTAATATAAATTAGGTATAAAACCCAGGAAGGAGAGATTCCCTTTGTCATGGCTGAAAATAAAGGAGGAAGGGCTAATCCAGGAGGACAGCACTAAAAATCATCCCCATCAAGGACTGGGAGAAATGATGCTCCTTTTTCTCTTGAGGTCCAGGGAACTACAGTTTATCCTGCAGTCTTCACAGCAGCTCCATAGCCATATGCATAGAAAGGGGGATAGCAGCATGATTCTCAAGACTGGTAAGAGCCACAGAAGATCACTCCATGAGGCATATACAAAATGAGGGCAAAAGGCAGAGTAAATCAATGAGGCACCCAGTCCAGTCCCTCAGCTTCCTCCTCCTGCCCACTGGATCTCCCCAGCATTATCGAAAAATTAGAGTGTGTCACAAATACATACACAAGATCATACATATCCCATTACCTACATACATACTCACATACACATGTACATTATCTCATTCATACCTAGGACAATTTCAGGGATTTAGGTAAGTACATACCTTCCCAACACATTTATTATCACACATGCCATTTAAAAACATAAAAACTAAGAGACATCATTATGGAGCTTTGCTTCCACAAACTGTCCCCAGCATGCACGTCAACCTTTACCCAGACATATATGTATACATGTTAGGTACCATTTCATCCTGATATATCTTAGTCAGACAATCTGAATGTCATAGTTTCTGTATCCTCTCTAACTTTTTCAGTTCCAGGCTCTATCTTGAGGTCCCAAATCCCACACCCTTTAAGCATCATTCTCTCAAAAAGCAACATCATCATCTCCCTTTCCTCCATCTCCATTTCATACTCCCTCACTCCCCCAACTGGAGGTATAAATGCACCACAGAACCAGAGACAGAACTGGGCTCCATGACTAATAAATGTATATTTATTAATTCATGTGTTCATTCCTTTATTTAACAGCATTTATCAAGTTGCTATTATGTCCAAGGTACCAAACAAAGATGAGCAAAAATAATCCCCAGCTGGGTTCTTGCTCTAGCTCAGCTATAATGACCTTGAACCACAGCATAGGACATTGAGCCTAGACCTTGGGGGTCCTGAGTGTGTACCATGTGGAGAAAGAAGAAAAGAAAGGAACTATGTCTATACTGTCCCAAAGGAAGGGAGAAGTTCTACCTGTAACATATAAAATAGCAAGAGAAACTGGAGCAGAGAGAAGAGAGTGATGCTTGTACTATCCTGGGAGAGAGAGAATTCATATCTATGCTTTCTCTGTATGTGTAACCCCCAGAAGAAAAAATTAGGCTGAAATCCAGAGTGGTAGAACTTCACCACTTCGTGGGTATAGCAAAACAAGGAACAGGGTGTCTCCCCCACTCTCCACACCACTGATGGAGTTGAACCAAATTAAAAGCTCCAAGGAGCAGGAACTATGTCCATTTTGTCCACCACTGTATCCCCAGCCACAGTGAGGCACCACCTGGCCACAGGAGGCACTCAATGAATAGTTGTTGGATGAGTGAATGAATGGATAGCAAACCAATATCTGCTCATGGTTTTTCTTTCTTTTTTTTTTTTTTTTGTGGTCACTACTCGTAGTTTTTCCTGATTCACAAAAGACACAGAAAACTCTTTCTACCTCTACTAACCTTCCCAACATTCCCCAAGGCCCTCAGGTCTCAGTCAGAGAAGAGTGAACAGCCAAGTCAAATCCTTCATCTTAGGGTTAGAGATGCTGAAAATTGTCCTGGCCAACCCATCATCTCCAGACTGCCTCGCCCAGCCTCCCTCATGCCTAGGCTTAGTATGCTTAGTTAGGGAAATTTTCCTGCTAGCTAGAGGTAAAATCCCACAGTTAGAGTCTCTCTCAAGCTCATATGCTCTAGATTCTGAATTTATCCTTGATAGGGTCCTAGTATGGGAAACAGAATTCCTGGAGGCTCTTCCCAAGAGAAAATTGCCCTACACAATTATATTAGTGTAAGCTTTTTATCCAGAGGCCCAAGCTCCCTGGGGAGCAACTAGATGTCCTAGATTAGAAATTAAAAGGGTAGAAGAGGGGAAATCAGATGTGTTGAGTAGGGAAATCTATAAATATATATACACACACACAAACACATATTCCATCTGTCTTCATTTCCATTCAGTACCCAGTCCTGAGGTAATTATGTTTACCCCCTTATTTCCAGACTAAACAACCCCTTTCCACCCTGGCCCATGGGGAAGGTCTCTATTTCCATTTAAAAGGGGGAACACCTCCTTTCTCACCTCTTCAGAAACCAGACCCAGACAGTTTGGGAACTTTGTCCTCTTACCCAGAAAAAGCTCTAAATCATTGTATTCCCCTTCATCTGATTGTCAAAGCCTCCCCAGTAGTTAAACAAGGCCAAATCCAGAAAGCCATCAACTTGGGATCTTCTTTGATATCAAGATCTTTCACTGCTTTGAGAAAGTGAGATTGGGGATCTATTCCTGGTGATTAATAATCAGGAATGGTGTTTTCCTAAGTTATTAAATGTAGCTAGCATTCTAAGGACCAGATTGCTGAAGTGAGTGAAGACCAAAATAATCTAATCATTAAGATTGCTTTGAGAAAGTGAGATTGGGGATCTATTCCTGGTGATTAATAATCAGGAATGGTGTTTTTCTAAGTTATTAAATGTAGCTAGCATTCTAAGGACCAGATTGCTGAAGTGAGTGAAGACCAAAATAATCTAATCATTAAGATTGGTGATCCTTGTCCACCATGATCTCATGTAAGGACATCTCAACTAAGGCACTCTGGAGGGGTAGCTGCCTCTACCCCCTGCTCTCCCCAGGTTTTAATGCCTCCTTCTGGGAATCCTCTTCTCTCACCATTGAGCACTACTCACACGAAAGGAAGAAACAGCAATTCATTTTCAGGAAAGACTTTTGGTTAGAAAGGTGTGGGAGATAGTGAAACTGGTAAATCAATCCCACTACTGGGTATATATCCAAAGGATTGGAAATTATCATGTTGAAGGGATACCTGCACTCCCATGTTCATTACAGCTATATTTATAATAACCAAAATATGGAACCAACCTAAGTGTCCATCAACGGACAACTGTATAAAGAAAATGTGGTATATATACACAATGGAATACTACTCAGCCATAAAAAAAACAATGAAATTCTACCATGTACAGCAACATGGATGAGTCTGTAGAAAATTATGTTAAGTGAAATAAGCCACACAAAGAAACAGAAATACTGCATGTTCTCTCACTCATAACTGGCTGCTAGAAAGGGGGGGCGGGGGGAGAAGAAAAAAATGAAGGGAAGAAAGAAAGAAAAGACCACAACAATACATTGAACTTTCAGAAGGAGAGAACAAACCAAAGGATATGAGAAATGGAGGGGAGGGAGGGAGGGAAGACACACCTCTGTGACCCACAAGACTCATGCACACATGTGGTGTGTCTCACATGTGCACAGCCCTGCACATGGATACGTGTGAGTCAGCCTGGCACCTCCTAAATGCTGCCCATCTGCAGCCCTGCCACACTGCACATACTGTGTCTCCTCTCTGCACTGCATGTGTCACTGGGGTCCGCAGACACAGGCGCATCATTAGCTTTGCAACTCCTAAACCCGCTCCAACCAGCCGGCTTTCCACACATGCCTTGCACATGTGGCCTGGCCACGCGTGTCAGGGCCGTGTTTCCCCGCACCTACCAACATGTGTGCGACCAAGTGAACCTACCAGTCCGGCTCCAGCTGTTTCTCCCCCTAGACCCCCCCTCCGGCTCCCTAAGGTCCCTTTCCCCCATTCCCGGGCCAGAGACTCACAGAGACCGAAGCTTAATCCACATCTTCTTGCTGGGGGCTTTCAGCTCCAGGGGTGACGGGCAATCCGACTCCAGCATCTCCTGAGGGCTGCGAGGGGACAGCTCCATGCTCAGCCGTCTACGGAACAGAGGAAAAAGAACACCTCGGCTCAGCTTCGGCCCCTAGCCGAGAGACCCTCACACCCCATCCCAGGCCCTTCCCACCTGCGGCTGGCGTGGACCAGCCAGGCCGGTGTCTCTAGGCTCGGCCCAAGCTGGCAGAGCTGCAGTTCCTGCCGCTCCTTCCTCTCCCGCCGCCCAGTCGAGCTCTGGGCTTACAGTCCAAGCTTTCCGCGTCGCCGCTGCTGCTACCGCCGCCGCCGCCGCCGCGCGCTGCCACAGCCGCCTCCTCTCCTCTTTCCTCCTCCCTGGGTCGGGTTCCCCCCTTCCTCTGCTCCCCCTCCCTTCTCCTCGGCCTGCCCGCCAGTCTCTCACTCCTCGCAGCCACACTGCTCCTCCTCCTCCTGAGGAACGATTGGATGCTGGGGGCACACACAGACAGAAGAGCCCAAGGGCGAGCGCACGCACACGGAACAGGCGCCCGGTACGAGTGGCTGCGCGTGCCCTGCGCGGGTGGATGTGAGTGCGTGTTTACAGACTGCAGCGCAGGCGGCGGGCAGGACAGTGTGGGTGGTTATGTGGTTCCCTCGGTGTGTGTTTTGAGTTTCTGTGTGTGTGCGTGTGGTTTCATATATGCACGTGTGCCTAGATGCCTGTGTGTCCTATGTGTGCACAAGGAGTAGGGAATGGGCGCATCTCTCCATGGGGGACCGTGACACTGTTTGAGTAAAGCCACCAACCAGACCAGACCCCACCTGTGCTCCTGTCATTGAAGGGAAAAATTCAGGGTCGGCTCTGAGATGTGATGGCATCCCATACCCCTCCTCAGCTCCCTCAGTTTGATCTTCCTGACCTGTCTGCATCACTGTGGCCTTCCCCATGGTGCCTCTAACTACCCATCTGGCCAGGCGGGTGGGAATTTCTCCCAAGTTTAAAGCTCTCCAGAACAGGCAGCACCACATCTTCCTTGACTACACAGTAACTCCACACAGCCAGGAAATCATTTCTGATATCTCATCTCAACCCCTCCTGCAGCCATTCCAGCTCATTTCCCCATATTCTGTCTTCAGAGAAAGAAATCTAAGGGCTAAAGGCCCAGCACAAAACAGCTTAGTGGCTTAATAAGCATTTGTGGAATGAGTGAACTGGAAATTGCACTCAGGACCTTGTAATAGAAAAAAGCCTCTTCCATCCAACTGGGCCTACGTAGGACTCTTGTAAGAATCACCTCTCTTCCTTAGTATTGTTCTCCTCCTTAATGACCACTTACTCTAGCACTGGGGAAACTCCTATGTAAACACAAAGTGGAATGTATTCACTAACTGCTGGATCCCAAACAGGCCACTAATGCAAATTTTAATCAAGATCCCAGAATGTGAAAAACTCTGGAGGTTGTAAAGAGGGGTGAACAGGAGATGGTATTTATTCTAAATGTCAGCTGGAGGCCCCCCTTTTTCAGGCAAAGGAGGGGAAAAAACAAGCAAAGTGAAGCAGTAGGGTGAAGAAAAAGATGGACTGTCACAGCTGAAACTCTCAATGTAAAAGAATTGCCAAGTTAGGTCAGGGCTTTAAATCAGGCAGACCTATCAGCAGAACTAGTTCTCAGAAGTACAGAGAAGTAGATGGCAGAATCAGAGATGGAGAAAAAAGTGGATAAAAATACTGGGACTTCCACCTCTCTGTCCATCTAACCTCAGCACATATTCCCCTTTTCCCTTCTTGCTAGAGGTATAGTCCCAGCCAAGAAATAACTGCATCTAAGACCTTAGTCACACTCCTACAAAATCCATTTCTCAAAACTTGGAAACAATCTCCTTCCTTATCAACTGAAAAAGGAATGAGCTAGAAACTACAGAAGAATTGCAAATCAGGGTTAGAGCTAAAGAGCTCTAATTAGGAAATGAGGATTAGAGCTAGGGAGTTTCCCAATTTAGGCAGGTATTCAAACTAGAAGAGGCAGGAAAGAGGCATATATATATATACTTCCAGAGGGATCTCTCAACATTTCTCATCAACACAGTGGCACATCCTGCTGTCTCAGGACCCCAACTCCGAACCCATTTTTATTTTTTTTTTGTTTGTTTATTTTTAAAAAGATGACTGGCAAGGGGATCTTAACCCCTTACTTGGTGCTATCAGCACCACACTCTCCCAAGTGAGCCATGGGCTGGCCCTCTAACCCATTTTTTAAAAAGGGGAAATCCCACAAAAAAGTTGTTCATGAAACAGTCTTTATAGTCCATCTAGTCTAATCCCCTTCATTTAATAAAAAGGAAAACTAAGCCCAGAAAAATTATATGGTCCCACAGAGAGTGATAAAGCCAGAGTCAAGTCTCCCAATCTTTTTTTTTTTTTTTTTTTTTTTTTTTTTTT
>NW_007730794.1:85408-146623 GCF_000696425.1 Galeopterus variegatus | reverse complement strand
AACTGTATACTTTAAATGGCTGAATTGTATGATATATAAATTATATCTCATTAAAGCTGTTAGAAAAATAAACTAACTCATGTTTCAAAGTAACAATATCTCCTTCACAACAAATTCAGTGCAAATGCACTGTACGAGGGGACTAAATGATTGTAAAAAAAACCTAATAATTTGGAGGAAAAAAACCAAATGGGCAAAAATACCTATAGCATTTTTATCAAATTTAAGATTATGCAAAATAATAACATCCATTGCTGAGGGATCTATTCATATGTAGTGTAAGTATAAAGAACTGCACAAGAAAGAAACCCTTCAGTCTGGAAGGAAAGAGGAAGAAGCAGCTGAGAAGAGATAAGTACACAAGAGGACTTTAACTATGCCAGAGTGCTTGACTTATGAATCTGGGTAGAGCACAAAAAGTCATTCATTTGTTATTCTTTGTATCTTTTCTGTGTGTTAAGTACTGCTTAATAAATTTAAATTTAAATTAACAACTAGTAATAGTATTAAAGCTGAATAGATGCATGTGCTAAAGTATGAAATAATAGGTAATATTTTGATTTTGCCAGTAAGTCAAGAATGAAGCTATTAGCAAAATATTTATTAAATTCTAGAAAGCTAGAACACAGGCTGGGAATACACTGCCTTTTGTCTTTGACTCATTAATATTTTAAGTCAGCAATTTGTTTTTTTTAAAGGCTGGCAATCAGATCTTTCCCCTTTAAAAGGCTCAGTTTCAAGACAATTTCTTAAGTTGGTCTCAAAAATCTACCTTGATATCTACAATATATTATAGTAACTACTACGCAAAAGGATGAAACAGACATCAAGGAGAGATTAGAGTATGTTCATCAAAGCCTGTCTTAAGACAGAGAAATAATATTATAGAAAGATTTCTACCACAATTAATACATTTGTGGACAATGTATAAATCTGTAACTACCTCAGAACACCAAGGTCCAGTACATCTTCCATTTGCCATACGAGATAACTAATGACTTGGCCTTGCTCTACTAAAATCTAGCTTCATTGAACGAAGTAATCAAATGAAGATCCAATACATACTGCCTTCAAATGATAGGATTATACTCTCATTTTACACCTGTATTGCTCTTACCAAATCTCATGATTTTAGTTAACCCACTTAAAGGATATGCAAGGACAACTTTAAAAGCATTTAGCTTCCTATACACACGGTTCAACGTTTCTGAGTGTATACATAATGAACTTTTGTAAACTGATACTATAAAAATCCTTAGTAATGTTTATTATTTATTTTTATTTTTTATTTTATTTTTATTTTTTGAGACAGGCCGCACCGCGCTCAGCCAGTGAGAGCAGCGGCCATCCCTATATAGGATCCGAACCCGCGGCGGGAGCGCTGCTGTACTCCCAGCACCGCACCCTCCTGAGTGCACAACGGGCTCGGCCCTCCCAATCTTTTTCTATTGCCCTATCCACTCTGTGGCTTTCTTTAGTTACTAGTCCTGGTGTTTAGCCTCAACTGCATTCCTCTTGTTGCAGTCCAATCCCACTTCTGACTTACCACACCTCTAAATAGATAAGAATATACTGTTCCATTCATAGGCTCAAAAGAGCTATTCCTCTCTCCCTTTTCTCTTGTCCCTCACCCCCACCTTTTCCCAGGCTCCTTCTGCCTGACCTCATTCCTCTCCTTTTCAGCTTTTGAACTGTCCCCTACCTCTTGGAGACCCTGCCTCCTCACTCCCCTATCCACACAATCCATTCCAACAAGCTTTGAGTTTGATAGAGACCAAAAATGATGCTTTGGCAGCAGGTGACGGATGGATGTGATCTGCCTCCTACGGAAATGCTATTTAAAGGGGCAGCCTCACAATCCTCTCCTTCCAAAGTGACAAGAGAAAAGCCTGCTCCTCAGTCTCTCCAGAGCTGCAAACTCAGCTCAAGTTAACTTCTGACTTCCTCAGCCTGCAACCTGGCCTGCTGCTCCTGCTTCCTATTCAGGTGGGAGGGAGAGTACTTGACAACTCATTGAGGTGTGGGGGCTGAGGGGGGATTCATCTTCATATCCTTTGATGACAGGTACTTAAGAGAAGCAGGAGGCCCTGTGGGGAGGACTAGAAGAACACTCTTCCCCCAACCACGTGAGTACATTTCAACCATGTGCAAGTTTCTTCTGAAAGTCAAACTTTGTTGGAGAAAAACTGATATAGGTATGAAGACCTAAGATTAAGGAAGCCCTGTCTCTAACTGGGACCTGCCTCTTTCCTGAGGCCTGGTGCTCAAACCACACTTGTTCCCTTCCTACAAGGCAAAGTGCTAGAGGGCAAAGTCTCCTTGGCCTGGCTCTGGACCTTCTGCACTTTGAGGTTGACTTCACTTGCCCACAGGATTGAACACCATAGCAAGCAGGGAGGCAGCTTTTCTACTGCCCAAAGGAAACGGAGCTCCTCTGCAAGCATCTTGCCTCAGGCCTGGTGGGAGGGATAATTCCATCTCATTGCTTCAAACAAGTTAATGGAGATTTTAATGAAAACACTGCACTAATGAAATGCTGAGGCTGGAGTCTACTCTCTGCCTGCAAGACAAAACAATTGGGGTCAGATTCTATCCCTGGTATTCATTCCTCAGTTCCTTTTGGGCTTAAGTAAAGCAAGCTGGGGATTTGAGAGCAGAAAGAAGTTCATACTTGTGTCCCAGGTTATAAGAGGCCAGAGACCCTCCTGAAAGAAGCAAATTTCCTGAAGTGCTGATGGGTCCTGTTATCTCATCAGACCCTTCATGTCTAGACATTCACTTTTCAGGTGGTAAAGGCTGTCTTGTCCTCACCTTCTCCTATTTGTTCAATCTAGTCTCTGGATTCTAACAACTAAGTCTTCCCTTATGAAGGGGCAGTCTGGTCAGGTAGAAAAGGTCTAGGACTGAACGTCAAACTTGGGTCCTAGCTCTAGTTCCACTGCAAAACATGTGACCTTTGTTAAGTCATTTAACATTTCTGAATCTGTTTCCTGACCTGAAATAGGGAAGTCTTCCTGGCTACCTTGCAGAATTGCTATAAGGATGCAAAAGCACTTTTTAAAAGTATAGGTGGTAGAAAAATGTGTGTATATAATTGTATATTTATAAAAAGATATTGTCAAATGACAAAATTTAGAAATAGAGAACATATCTGTGTTGCCAGGGATTAGGGATGGGGAAAGGAGTTGCAGGAGGAATGTGGGTGTGGTTATGAAAGAGCAATATGAGGGATCACTGTGGTGATGCAAGTGTTCTGTATCTTGACTGCAGTGGCAGATACATGAAACTACATATGTGATAAAGCTGTATAGAACTAAATTCAAAAAAAAAAACTAAATTCACACAGAGAAACAAGTAAAACTGGGAAGATATGAATAAGATCGGAGGATTATATCAATGTCAGTATCCTTGCTGTGATAGCGTTCTATAGTTTTGAGATGTTACCATTGAGGGAAACTTTGTAAAGGTACACAGGATCTCTCTGTATTATTTCTTACAAATGTATGTGAATTATCTCAATAAAATTTTCAATTAAAAAAAGGTATTATGTCTACATTCTATCTCCCTGCAGCAACTTGTCTAACTGTTCTCTGGGAGGCTCCTCTTACATGGTTCTACATGTAGATGGAAGAGTGATCTCCATCCCCTCAAACACAAGAACCCAGCAGAGAGATAAGGGTATAAGGTAGTGGTTCAGATACTTCCAAGCCTTCTCTTCCCCATCAACTTTGCTCTCAGTCTCAGTAGGCCTGACACTGAATCACTCCTTAGAATGTCCTTCCCATAGAAAGGAAGGACAATTAGCTGATGCATGAAACAGGATTCTCTGTTGCATCTATCCCAAAGAACAGACAACTGTTGCTAAGAAAAATGTGTGTGTTGATTATGGGTGCCAAGTTAAGAAAGTATTGAATAAGCCTGGGTCTCAAGAAATGAAAAGCAAACACACATACAAAATCCAAAAACAGCTATCAAATAGGTTTAATGAAGACCAGATGGTTTTGCTGAAAACCAATAATTACTTCCCTTCCATCGTGAAAGTATGACATGACCCTAATTAATAAACTAGCTAATTATATTTGCCCATTCAAACCACTCAGACCTGTGACATATATGATCTGTTGCTTCAGTCCTCCCTAGCAGTGGGTACACAGAAGTGATTGATGGGGCCACTGCTTCCTACTAACTAAACCTAGTTTTGTGCTATCTTGAATGCCTCGGGCTCTAGACACTTGAAATTCTAATTAGTTCAGAAAAGAGCTAAGTTGAAACAGCCTGTACTCCCTCAAGGATACCTACTTTCAGGGCCCTACAACCTAATGAGGTCTGTGAAATTTAAGATCTAGAAGAGAAATCCCTGCCTGGAGCAACAGCTATACTCAGGCTGACAAGAGGATTTGGGGCTAAATTAGTCCTTCCAGATAGGAGGGAGTGTTCCCCCAAATGGTATGGGAGGGAAAAATTTGACCACGTGAGTCTAGTCCAATCAGTTGCCATGTGACCTAGAATTGATCTATACTGATCCTCTGCTCTGGGTTGTGGAGATATCAAAGACAAAGCAGGAGGGTTTAAAGCGTAAGAGAACTTACTCATTACCCACAATGTATACTGGAGCAGGTGGACAGTGAAAATCTCTGAAGAGTACTTCCTTTCGCCCCGGTAGGAAAGGCAGTCAAACTGGAGGCAAAGGAAGGGACCCAAAGGAAAAGAGGGGTTTCTTTGCAACCACTATACAGTAGGAGCAGGCTGAATGTTTGCTGAACACATTTGGAAAAGGAAGAGAGGAGATAATCATCCTAATGAATGTGCAGGAGACAATAGCAGCTCCAGTGGGAGGATTATAAGATCATTATGGTTTAATATGATGATTGATCATCTCTGCCCGCCAGCATTATCCTAGAATAGTGATGAAGGTCAGAGAAAACCATGCCTGTCAGAGCTCAAGCTCTAGTCACAAAAAGATAGAAAATATACTTGCATGTCACTCGTTTTCTTCATTGTAAAAATTCACACATGTGGCCCCAATCCCCTAACTTTTTCTATAAACTGTCCTCCGTGCCCCCAGCCTGCCCCCACTTCTCTTTGATTTCTCAGCCCTCAATCATTCCTCCATATACCTGTTCGTCAGCTCTGACTCTTGACTCTCTCTCTGGTGACCCACCCCCACTCCCACCCTTTGAGAAAATGACCACAGCTTCCACTATGGCGTGGGTTTAGGTAGGTTCACAGGGCACTTCAGTGGGTACTGGCAGGCACCCGGTTCAGGTGGAAGGCCCGGGATACCTCCCGATAGGCATTTCGAAGAAGGACATAAGGGAAACAGGACTCCAACATGTCCAGGGTCAGGAAGGATGACTCCTCCACCACCTGGAAGAGACAGAGCCAAAAGATGAGAACGTCAGGTAGGGCATCTTTCTGTGACATCCTGCTCCTCTTCATGCAGTTCCTGGGCCCTCTGAGGCTCACAGAGTTATAAGCAGAGTTCCAATTCACACTCCCCCACTTCCTTCCTCACTTCGTTTGACTCCAGAAAGGCAATGTGGCCTCTTCAGCTCCATTATAGTGGAACTGTCCCCCTCATCAGGGCTAAGTGAAGGGCACAGAAGCAGAAGGCAGGAAAGAACCACTTCCCTAGTTGCCAAAAAACCCCATTCTCTCCCATTCTAGATGCTAAACCGTATGTAGCAGGGCAGCACAGATGCAGGTGAAGATGGATAAAGTGCTAATTATAAAGCTTTGCAGTGAGAGAAACAATCGCCACTGCAGGCCAACAAACAGGGGCTTAGAATCCACATGAGTCCTCTTGTGTTGCACCTCAGTCTCCTCTCTCTCTCAGTACAGTGCTTGGGGAACAGTAAGGATACTGCATAAAGAAGGAGGCATGATTAATTCGTTTAATTAGAAGCCTGCATGCTGTGGTAATCCCAGCAGCCCCCAGAGCCACACAGGAAGCTAGATCATGATGCCTGGGTGAGGGTGAGGGTGAAGGCAGGGAGGTAGCTGGAGGTGGCTGGAGGGGGCATGATCATAAAGAGCGGCACAACCACTGTTGAGTTGGAGGATCCCTATCTCTGAGGAAGGAGCAGAGTGTATTTCCTTCAGCACCCTCCTCATCCAAGAGGTTATGGGACTAAAAAAATACACTCTGGAGAGAAGTGTCCTATATCCTCTGGCAATTCACAGAGATGGGCCCTCCCCAATATGTCTCGTATTTCAAGTCCTAAAAATTTACTAAGGAAAGAAAATCTACCATGTCTACTCTAACATGTTTCTCTTTCTGAGTGTCCTTTCAAGTTTTAAAATTTGTAAGGTTTTGCTATTCTCAAACACATGCACATATGATACACACAACGGCCCCAGAGGAGCAGAAACTACAGGCTGAAGGAAAGGAAATCTGTGGCAAAACTGCAGCCCTGATCTTAGGTTTGATAGCAGAAAGAATTCCTTGCTAGGCAAAACTTTCAAACTGTAAGCCAGAGAGAGATGAGATCTCATCTCCAGGACATTACCCTCAGGTACAGGGAAATGAGTGATGACTTCGAGAAGGACCCACTGGCCCAAGATTTTCCATTCTCCATGAAGCACAAGGAAATAACAGGCCTAGAACTGATAGAAGTTTGTGGTAATGGAAACAGGCCTAAAGTGAGTATCAAGAAAATTGAGTTCTAGTCCCAAATCTTCCAATATATTTTAGGGAAACCTTGAGTGTCATCTTTCCCTCCCTCTTTCTAGGTTTCTTCACCTATGACTTGTAAATATTGGACTAATTGCCAGGATCTGGTCTGCTTCTGACATCTAGGATCCCATGGTTCTATGAGAGGGCCATCTTCCCCCAGGAAATCCATGCCAAAACAGGCTGGAAACACTTGGGGTGGGCACTGTCCAGCCTTGACAGCCAAGACAGAAAGACCCCAGGGAGAGAAGTGCTGGCCAGAATTTGAGCATACATGAGTAGCCTCTTAACTCAAAGTACAGCTCCTTCCACTTCAGTCGTTTCCAATTTCCCTGTAGAAATATTTACATTTAAATTGCTTTGCAGCAGCTAGTCCCCTCAGTCTCCCCATCTAACAAAAAGTGCCTGGTCCTGGCTCTGCTCCTGTCACTCTGCTGGCCTCACTGGCAGGCCACAAGGAATAGATGCTTTCCTACATTTTGGGGTGGGGTTGGGGGGGGTCAAAGCAGAAGAAGATGATAGGGCTGAGTGGGAATACAGAATCACTTCCAACCTTACAGAGGTGAAAACTGCCAGAGGAAATGAAGAGGCATAACTAAATCATCCAGAAACTAAAATGAGCAGCAGAGAGGGAGAACTAACATACGTTGAGCATCTACTATGTACTAGGTACTTTCACACACATTATCTCATTATCTCATAAATTTTAACCACTCTATCTTAAGGATTATTACCCACTTTTACAGATAAAGAATAAGAGTCTCAGAAGGGTTAATTACCTTGCCAAGGTCATGCTGCTTCACATATTGGGCTCCACCTAGCCCACTACTTGCATTTGCCCTCCCTCTGCCCTCATCTGCCTCCTCTGACATCTCACCCCTCACCATAAACACACACCCTTGTCCATTCTCTTCTCCATCATAATCCTTAATCAGCCCAGCCTAGGCCTTTTTCTAGCTGGAGAAACTGAGACATAGATGCCACTGTGTATTTAAAGAAAACAACCTTGAGGGAGTCCCAGTACTGGAGAAACTGAGACATAGATGCCACTGTGTATTTAAAGAAAACAACCTTGAGGGAGTCCCTACTACTCCCTATGGGAGTCCCTATGCCTTCCCATAACATATCTGGGCTTGGGTCAAGCATGCTGCTTCACATATTGGGCTCCACCTAGCCCACTACTTGCATTTGCCCTCCCTCTGCCCTCATCTGCCTCCTCTGACATCTCACCCCTCACCATAAACACACACCCTTGTCCATTCTCTTCTCCATCATAATCCTTAATCAGCCCAGCCTAGGCCTTTTTCTAGCTGGAGAAACTGAGACATAGATGCCACTGTGTATTTAAAGAAAACAACCTTGAGGGAGTCCCAGTAATGCCTTCCCATAACATATCTGGGCTTGGGTCAAGAGTGCACATGAAGGTCCATATACCATATGACTAAATAAATCAAACTAACAAACTATTAGGTTCTATTTTTTTTTTTTTTAAAGATGACCAGTAAGGGGATCTTAACCCTTGACTTGGTGTTGTCAGCACCACGCTCACCCAGTGAGCAAACCAGCCATCCCTATATGGGATCCGAACCCGTGGCCTTGGTGTTATCAGCACCACACTCTCCCGAGTGAACCACAGGCCGGCCCTTAGGTTCTATTTTTTGACCTTCACAAAATATCTTTGTAATTTCATGGAAGTCCAGGTTTGAATTAAGAGTTCTTGCCCAATCCTCAGCATTCTGCACCAGAACAGGATGAAACCAGCTTCCAGCCCAGTCCACCTTCTCTTCCCACCCCCAGTTTGAGGGATTTTATACACACATGTAGAATTCCCTCTCTGCATACAATCCTTGGGCACTAGAGGTACATCTACAAGTAGCACAGCCTGCCTCAGCAGGATGGATTTGGGGTAGAAGTTCTACGCAGGACCTTCAAGTGGGCTGGAGCTGCTTAGCAGAGAATTCTGAGGTCCCAGATGTCTTTAGTATGGGCTTTGAAGTGGGGCACAGGCTCCAGGTAGACATGTTCTCTCCCCATAGGCCAGAGGAGGGCCAAAAAAGGGCCTCTTAACCTTGGGGCCCAGGGCAGAAGCCCCATCTGTCCATATCGAAGTGCAGTACTAACCTGGAGAATCAGACTTTTAGAGCAAAAGAGTGAGTAAGCATGTTGAAGAGGGAAACAGGGTCATGAGAGAAAAGCTTTTTAAAAGTTAACTGAGTCAGAGTTCCCAAAACTTTCTGCCAGGGTAGAGAAAAGCCCACAGCTTAGAAAGCAGGAGAAGAGATATCAGGAGCTGTCTGATTCATGGCCCACAGGGCTCCCTCCCTTACAGCTTTCCAGCTAAAATCCCTTCTCTCCTCTGCGACTCCTTCCCCCAATCCCCTCAGTTCAGCTCTGAGCTATCCAGCACCCTCTTCATAGTACCCTTAAAGAAATACAGTGGTAGGAAATTGTCAAGCAAAACCAAACATGTACTAAACAGGTAGTTACCAATAAGGGACACAACTGCCCCATCAGGTCAGACTAAGGAACATTGTAGGAAAAGGATCCCAGTCATCTAGGGGGCCAGGAAGGCCCTCATCTGCAGAGAAGTCCTTGAAGACTCTACTCTGGGATTATGGGACAAGTCCCTAGAATGGGACTAGACCCAGAGGATCGGGCAAAATTAAGTTTTTATTTAATGCTTTAGGGTAGTGACAATAGCGCCAACCTGAAGACCCCGAAAAGGAGTTCCCCTCTGGCCCTTCCTCTCTCTTTTTCCACACCAACTTAAACAAGATACATACCAAGCGCATAGGTAGTGACAATAGCGCCAACCTGAAGACCCCGAAAAGGAGTTCCCCTCTGGCCCTTCCTCTTTTTCCACACCAACTTAAACAAGATACATACCAAGCGCATGAGCAGAGAAATAGATTCCCGATTTCTGGTTTTAAGTTTGTCAGTCTCCTGGCCCAGCTGCAAGAGGGTGACAGAGGCCACCTGTAAGGGAAAATTTGGAAAAAAGCAGATTTTTATGGGGGTCAGAAAAGGACAGCCTCAGGCTACAAAAAGTTGAGAAAAAATCGGAGGAGAGTTAAGAAGTACTAGGATATTCCTAAAGACTCGGGGTGAAAAAGTGGCAAATCCCATAGGTTTCAGACACACATTGCCTGCAAACCAGCCTGGATCCCATTGGCCTGCCAATGTAGACAACAGGAGGTTGCTAGGGGTTCTGTGAGGGAGATCGCCAGAGGCAAGGAAAGAATCTAGAACAAAGGCAGGTGATGCTACATACCAGGAGATTAATCTCTCTTTTCCTATGCAGCCTCCAGACACCACTGTCATCAGGCTGTTTACAGCTGACTCCCTACCCAAGGAGAGACAGAGCTGGGCCTCTGATTCAGACACAGTGCTCTTGGTATTCTCCTCCTGTCAACTCCCAAATGGCTGTCATCTCCATTTACCTCCAGTCCCCCAACAGATCAAAGAGGAAGAAAGAAACATGATTCATCTTATCTCAGGCCCAGTTTACCTGCATTTAGCAAACAAAGAAAAGGGAAGAGGGAAAAAATTCCCTCTCACCCTATCTTAGAGATCTGATATGAATCTTCTTTCTGTTGAAGATGCTCAGAGCTTATTCTGTCTGGTTGGTTGTCCCAGTTTAAATAGAGACCCTCTAACTAAGCTTCTGGTCCCTGATGTACTTCTCAGGACAAGGGTACAATTCTTGAGAGAACAGTACAATGTACTGTGTGTCCTCCTGGAAGGAGACAGATGCTACCCTAGTTCTTAAATCAGGACCTGCTTTGCAAAGGAATAAGCTCTCTATTACTGAGAATGCTCAAGCAGGCAGTGGGTAATGGACCATGTATCAGAAAAATATGGATAGGATTTCTCCATGAAGGATTTAGAACAGAAAACTGTAGGGCATATTTCAACTCTGCAAAGAGATTATTTATTCTTTGTATTTCCAGAGGCAAACTAAGATCAATGAAGATAGTTACAGGGAGTCACCTACAGTTGAATCAGCTGCCTGACTGTAAGATACAATCCCTAGAAATCTGGACCAATCATTTTCAAAGTGAGATTCCAAGACAAGCAGCATCAACATTATCTAGAATTTGTTGGAATTGTAAATTATCCAGTCCCACCCTAATCTATAGAATCAGAAACTCTCCAGGTGATTCTGATTTTCACTAAAGTTTAAGAACAAGTTATGACTGCCAGTGTAAAAAAGGACCTTATTGGGGCCGGCCCGTGGCTCACTCGGGAGAGTGCGGTGCTGATAACACCAAGGCCACGGGGTCGGATCCCACATAGGGATGGCCGGTTCGCTCACTGGCTGAGCGTGGTGCTGACAACACCAAGTCAAGGGTTAAGATCCCCTTACCGGTCATCTTTAAAAAAAAAAAAGGACCTTATTGGGGCCGGCCCGTGGCCCACTCGGGGGAGGGCGGGGCCGATAACACCAAGGCCACGGGGTCGGATCCCACATAGGGATGGCCGGTTCGCTCACTGGCTGAGCGTGGTGCTGACAACACCAAGTCAAGGGTTAAGATCCCCTTACCGGTCATCTTTAAAAAAAAAAAAGGACCTTATAGATTATAAAACTCAGTGTGTCTCTACAACCTTAATGTGCATCTGATCTCCTGGAGACCTTATTAAAAACAGAGGCCTGGACTCACCCTAGGATATTCTAATTCAGTAGGTCTGGTGTAAATATCATGAATCCATATTTTAACAAGCTCTTCAGGATATTCTGAGGCATACCAAGGTGGTGAATCATAGATTCAGTTTAATCTCCCTAATTTATAAATAAGAAAACTGAGGCCCCCAAAATTTGGCTCTTCAGATGTAACACAACTTCTCAGTGGCAGATCCAGAACTAGAACTCAGATTTTCTGACTCTTTGTCCAATGATGTTTCCAAGTATTTAGGTAGAGGCTGGAACACCGGCTATCAGGGAATTAGAAGAAACTCCTGCCTTTCACAAAGTAGTCTTTCACTATTTACCAAATGAATTAGGTGGGAAGTTGGACTCAAGCCTGTTGAACAATATCTATGAATTTAAGTCAAACTAATTCTAGCCCTTTGCAAGCTTGCATTACTTATAACCCAGACTCACTCACCACCAGAAATTCCTTGAGGTGAGTTTCAATATTCTTGTTGTAAAGTGTGAAGAGAGCAGCAGACACCTGGATGATGGCTTTGGTCAAGCAATGGATATTGTTGTTGTAACCTAGGTTATTATTGATAGACGGGGAGAGAAGCAAAAGGAAATGACAAAGTGAGCATCCCAGGCTGATCCCAATTAGGAATTTCTCATTTTTTCATGCTGGGCCACCCTATTTGACATCAAAAGGACTAGAAGTCATTTTGGGATTGGAGGGGAGGGAAATAGTCCTATTAAATTTTACTGGAATAGAATTTTCAGCATAGTTCATTCTCAAGTGCTTTTTGAAACAGAACTTTTTTTTTTTTTTTAAAGATGACCAGTAAGGGGATCTTAACCCTCAACTTGGTGTTGTCAGCACCACGCTCTCCCAAGTGAGCCATGAGTGGGCCCTGAAACAGAACTTTATACCTGAATCAGAAGTCTGTATTTTCCAGGCAAGTGTCTCCCTCTCATCTCCCTACCCCAAAGTACTAACCTGAACAGTATTGGTCCCTCAGATCTTTTCCTTACTTACCATCCTTCTCAATGCTGTAGAAGGACAAAGCGTCAGTGGCAAGGAGGGGGAGGGAAACAGCAAGAAAGATCAAGAGCAGGCAGGCCACTTTATATTCTTCCTCAGGGGATGAAGTATCTGGTGAGAGGGAAAAAGGAAAAGAAGAAAGGTGAATAAGGTCAGCAAACAGGAGTTATCATCCACAGGGGTCCTACTTTACAGAATTGTTGTGAGGGCCACATGAGAAAGCATCTATGAAAACATGTTATAAAGCACTACAGGCATAACTGTAAGTTATTATCACTGAAGGGGACAGGACCAGCATCCACTTATAGTGAGGAGCCTGAGTCCTGGAGGCCTCCCCCATGACAGGACATAACTCTTAGCTGAGGGCCCTGCTGACACGCAGTCTGAGCACACCTGTCAGCTGCTTGATGGGGTGGAGAGGCAGGAAGGAGAGGAAAGATTCTCACTGACCAAGAGAGAAGGGGGGGGTTGAGTCTGGCAATTTTGAAAGGACTTAATACCAGCCCCTTGGTTCCATCCCATTCTGAGTGAGTAAAGTATGAATGTGCTAATCAGAGGAAATGTGTAATAGATAAGACAGAAGTTAAATGTGAGACCAGGGAAGAAGTGAATAATGCCAAGATGGTTATGTGGGACGGGAGACCTGAGATCACTTAGATCCTATACCCAACAACTTACCATGAAATCATATATGTACTATTTTGTATTGTTCTCTCATTGTTTCATTTGCATCAATCTTATTTCCCCAACATGATTGTAAGTTCCTTTGAGCACCTGCTGAGCACCAAACAGATTCTCACTTATTACTTTTTAGCTGATGGGTAAATCAACTAGCTGGAACCTGAAGAGAAACCTAAATTACCTATATAAGTATTTTCTGGAGGTTAGGGTCTACACTTGAAGTCCTTCCTTAGCCCCCAGCTTAAATCCTCTAAAGTCACAATCCCAAATAAAGGCTTCTTTGAGATTGACATTTTCCCACCCAAAAATAGGGCCCAAGACCCCTCTTACCCCTTTCCCCAATCTTACCAGCTTTGAGATTGGCAATGGCAGCCACCAGTGCTGGGTCAATGTCACAACCCACCCCTGCAGCAGATGCCAGCTCAAAGATACTCAAGGTCACCTGGCAGAGAAAGAAACAACATTCTGGAAAGGATTCCCAGGAGAGAAGCACTTGGCAGAAGCTCTGAGTAGCCAGGATTCCCGGATCACAGATTTTAAACTTTTGATATACGGGGGGGGGGGGGGGGGGGGGGGGGGGGGGGGGGGGGGGGGGGGGGGGGGGGGGGGGGGGGGGGGGGGGGGGGGGAATGCTTTAACTTGGCATTCAGGAAATTCTATAGTATAAATTTACTTTTTCAACATGATTTCCCTAAATGCTTTCTTCACTCAATGCAGCCAGGGTAATTTATTTACTGTCCCCAAACTACAACTTCCTTTTTTTACTTTCATACTTTGGTTCACATACTTCCCTCTTTCTAGGGTGTCCTTTCCTCTCCTCTACTTATATCTAAGTGACACCCATCCCTTAAGGCTTAACTCAAATTTCATCTTCTCTATGAAGCTCTCCTTGATTATTTCAGCCCTAACCCATCTCTCCCTCCTTAAATCTTTATCACAGACTTAGCATTGATTACACACAGTAGCTGGTGTTAGTTATCTTTTCAGATAGGAGGTGAGACATGGCTTATCTCACCAAATAGATTATAATTTCTTAAAACTTCATACACAGCACAGTGAAGGGAGAAGGCGGCTTTGGAGTAAGACAGATCTAGGTTCAAATCCTAGCAACACCACTTATTAAATGTGTAACCTTGGCGAAAGTTACTTAACTTCTTTGAGCCTCAGTTTTCTCATCTGTAAAATGGGGATAATACTTACCTTACAGAGTTGTTGTGAAACTTAAGTTAGACCACACATGTAAAGCATCTACCCTAGTGACTAACAGAGTGTACTGGATTGAATTGTGTCTACCCAAAACTCACTGAAGCCTGAATTATGTCCGCCACGTTTTATGTATTAGAAACTTGGCCCCCACTGTGACTGTCAAGAGGGTGGGAAATCCTATTATGGTAATTAAAAGGTGGAGGCTTGAATAGGTATTAGATTGCAGGACCACGCTGTAGTGAATGGATTAAAAATGGTGGTCAGGGGCATGGTTCTGAGGGCTTTCAAAGAAGAGAGAGGAGAGTCTGTCTCTCTCTCTGTTCTACCATTTTCACAATGTGATACGCTGTCATCACTGAAGTCATCACCAAAGAAAACATTCACCAGCTGTGTTCCCCGGACTTTGGACTTCCTAGCCTCTGAAACTGTAAGCAATAAATTTTTTTTTCATATAACTTATCCAGTTCCAGGTATTGTTATAAGCAGCAGAAAGCCTTTTCCTCCTCCTCGTTTATCTCAAAGCCAGGAACTTTGCATTTCTCTTTATCCTCTCTAGTGTTGTTTAACACAATGCTAAGCACATAGAAGATATTCAATAAATATTGATTGATTGATACCTGAATCCCTCATTGTAAATTAGAATCATGTTCCCATGACATATCCCCAAACCCCAATGACCACAAGTATTCAGACCCCTTTTAAGGTTAAAAGGAAAAAACTTTAAAATTGTTCTGAGAGGACAAGGACAATTGTTTCAATACTAGGCAACTAAGTATCTTATGCAAAGAACCCCACAGACATAACAACATACACACACTTTGCCTGTGGTACTGTCACAGAAGCCAAACCCTAGCCATCTTCTGCTTTGCCCTTTATTTAAATCCCCTATTACCTAGTTGACCCTGTTTGTGGCAACTATAGCCTAGGAGATCAGGGACCTGGTTCATAAGTTGTGGTTTTCTGGAGGAAGAAAGGGATGATTGAAGGGGTCTTATTTTCTCTTCTCCTAATCTTCTCACCCCTCTGAGGCAGTAACAGTATCTTTGATGGACAGTCCATCCCCCCTTCTGCCCCACCTACTTATTTTCATAGTAAGCAGAGCCTAAAGATCGGAGCTGCCCAGGAGATATGAGCTAGACAAGCTCCAGACAACCTAGAGCATTTGGCCCCAACATCAGCAGCTACCAGAAACCCAGGCTCAGTGTAAAATCAAAGACTATTCAAGAGGGGCAGCCATACCAGTGAAACATCACCCCTTCATCGCTGTGGTGACCACTTGGCCCTCATATGATTTCAGGCAAACAAAGGGGGAAATTTTGTAACTCTTTTGATCTCAAGGTAAGAAAGGTTTTCTTAATGTCTAACTTTAATTCTTCCTGCTAAACAGTTTCCTCTTATCATAGGCCTCCCTCCAATAAAAGAATCAATTATAAGAGAAGTAGCCAAGCCCATGCATTTGAAGGACCTTGTTTCCAGGTTTGGGCTGTATTTCCAGCAAAACATACTTGTTTGTTCCAGATGATTCAAAAGACAAAATGAGAACTGGCCAGTTAGGTCAGTGGGTTAGAGCACAGCCTTATGACACCAAGGTCATGGGTCCAGATCCCTTACTGGCCAGCTGCCAAAAAAAAAAAAAGACAAGATGACTCAAAAGTAGGGGAGGGTTAGGGAATGGATGTTTAACTTGGGTTGTCTGCAAAAGCCCTTCTTCTTCTTTCCATCTCCTGTAGTAAAGGGTGGGCTGAGGCAGGTGATACAGACACAGAGGAACCAAAAACCTTAAGAACTGGGAGGAAGAAAAGGCCAGGGAAAGAAAGGAAACTTTGAGGGCAGGTAGGGTGGGTGGGAATGGAAGGAACAAATCTTTTTACAGAATTTACCTAAGCTCCTGACTAAAGAAGTGACTTGTTTGCACAGTTAGGCATCTAATTTGCACATTGTTCATTTCAGGTGAAAACCTACAGATACTATCCTAGATCTTACCTCTCCCCCTCCGGTAATGTTTCCTCAGCCCCCACAGGGTCTCCCAGGCTCCCACCTCTCTCCATTCTCGCATGTCTCCCCAGCTCTGCCTTCTCTTTCCAAGGATATCTGTCTGACCAGTTTTCCTATTCAAAATCCTGGCCCTTATCTCTACGGTATTCTTCAGAGCCTTGGCTCCCTTTACAAGATCTTAGCTACATCCATTTGAACAGCAAAAATGTCCTAATTGGGTTCCACTTTGCACTCCCCCATACCTTAATGTCTGTGTCTGGGGTGACAAATTCCTTCAGGCACTCAATGGGACCCATAAGAAATGGACAGTGAGAGGAGAAAACCTGGAAGAAAGAGAAGATAAATTAGTCCACAGGACACTGGCCAGTGGCTTCAAAAATAGGTAGAAACAAAGAAAGGGCATCGGCTTCAGTAAGAATCTAGACAGTTTTCTAAGCTATCTCTCTCCTTATGCCTCTAGGTTTTCCAAGCTCATCTATCCCCAGGAATCTTCCAGGATCTCTTCCATATTAAGCTTCTTTTCCTCAATGTTCACCAACCCCTTCTCACAACTTCTCATACCAACCCTACCCACAGAACTATCTGTGACTCTGTGACAGCCCCTCCCCCCCACAACTCACTTCCCGAAGTCCTTCTTGGGCCATGGCCCTAAAACTGAGGATAACTCCAATGATGGTCATGCGCTTCAGCACATTTTCAGCACCTGAGGAGAAAGAAGGGTGCTAGAGAAGAGAACTTACGAGAGTTGTGATGGTTTTGCTTCTTCAGACCCAGCCTAGCCCCCAGATCCCTGAAAACCCCTGTCATTCACAATGCTATTCCCATAGATCCTTCTCACTGTAGGGGAAGATGCTTACCCATCAGCTGGGGCAGCAGAGAAGCCATCAAGTCTGGCTTGCTAAAGTTGGATCTGATCTGAACAAGTATATCCATGTTTTCCACCACCAGCTTCTACAGCCCAGGAACACAGAAACATTAAGCAGGAAAAGAAGAGACCAATGTTACACCTTCCCCCCCCCCAATCTTCTACACCTAACACTCTTTCTCCAAAGTGGGACCTTTGTCTTGGGGGCCTGTTTCCACAGTACCTTTAGCTCCACAATCTGAGAGGTCACATGCCACATCAGGTTTTCACTCAGGAATTTCATGCCATAGGGGCCCAGGAGTTCAGCCAAGGCCCGCATCTCTGGAATAGAAATACAGAGATCCCAGGGGTTACTAAGAAGGCACTGGAGCATTTGAACAACAACTACAGGATAATTTGAATATTTTAAATGTTTTCCAGCTTAGAAAGGAAGTGGGAAGTCAAGGAGTAGAAATAGCCTGAAATCCTACATTCAGCTGACAGGTTTGGCCCGCCTATGGGACAATTTATCCTGACTCACACCAAGACTTACCACAAACGATAACTTTTATTTTGTTTTCTTATAAGAATCTATACGTTCCCAAGTCCCTTTCTATGGTGCCTGGGTTTTACTCTTGCTGCACTAGCTGTCCTAGCTTTATCAGGTGTAAGACCTTAAACAAGTCATTGAACCACTCTGAGCCTGTTTAGTTCTCTCTAAAATGAAGAAATTAGTATCTGCCATGAATACCTTACAGAGTTCATGTGAGAGTAAACAAGATACGACGTTATAAAAACCTTAGAAAACTATAAAGATAGTTTGAATAAAAACCTTAGAAAACTATAAAGATAGTTTGAAAATATGAATAAGAGAATATTATGATAATTAATAACAGCTCTCTGAGGTATGTGGCACAGGCACTATCATCGTGGTTTAATATGACACGACATTTTTAGAGTCACCTATTTACAATAGGAAGAATTGAGCTAAGAACTATAAAAGGATTTTCTAACTGGTCAACTTAGATAATGCTAAAATGGCTGACAGAAGGGAAGAGGGGCTGAATCCCCTTCTCTGGAGCTGTTGGGAGAGGAGACACATTAATATACAGTTTGGATCTGCCAAATCTCCTTGCTCCAGTCTTATCTACCCCCAGCTAGTAACCCTAGGGCATCCTTCTCTTTCCAGCTATCTATTTTTGCAGTAGCATTGCCCCATTACCATGGCAACTCAAGGAAATTGGGGTGGGGGTGGTACAGGGGGGAATCAGCATTACCTCCTGCTGCTTGTCAGTTGTCAGCAAGACCTATAGCTGGGTTTAGAGGCTGCCTACAGTTTGTGGGCAGAGTCGATAAGAAGGGGACATCTGAAACCTCCAGCAGGTAAACAGTAGGGTCAGCTGACTGATGGAGTCAGGATGACAGTAAGGAGGCAATACTGGAAAATAGAACTGTGTGCTCTGGCTTTTTTAAACCCCCAGAAAAGGAGAAGAATGAAGAGGGTAGAGTCAATGGAACATCTTCTTTTTTTTTTTTTAAAAAAAGATGACCGGTAAGGGGATCTTAACCCTTGACTTGGTGTTGTCAGCACCCCGGCCATCCCTATATGGGATCCAAACCCATGGCCTTGGTGTTATCAGCACCGCACTCTCCCGAGTGAGCCACAGGCCGGCCCAATGGAACATCTTCTACCTGTCCAAGATACCATGCATTATCACCTTCCTCCTCTCACCACCATATAAACCATGGATCCATGATTCACATGGAGGTGAGAGGAAGTAGGAAGAAGTAGGATAGTTCATGAATTAGTCAGGCAGTAAAACAAATCTATTCAAAGGGATCTGTATGGTTTCAAGGCCCCTTTAGAAAGGAAACAGCTTCCCAATTCATTCACTACACATTTCTTACCCTACCCCCTTGAGACACAAAAGCACTTTTTTTTTTTTTGTCCTTTTTGAGACCGGCCACACCACGCTCAGCCAGTGAGCACACCAGCCATCCCTATATAGGATCCAAACCTGCGGCGGGAGCGCTGCTGCGCTCCCAGTGCCGCACTCTCCCTAGTGCACCACAGGCTCGGCCCACAAAAGCACTTCTATACACTGGGAAACAGCATTGCACAGTGGTTAAGCACCCGGGTTCTTCCTTGAGTTAAAGTCCCCATCCTACCATTTATGAATGTGTGACCTTAATAAGCAAGCTCCTTAACCTCTCTCTGTCTCAGTGTCCTCATCTGAAAAATGGGGATAATAAAGAGTATCTACCTCAAAGCTGTTGTGAGGATTAAGTGAGTTAATGTGAGTAAATATTTATGGCATAGCCCACAATAAATGTCATTCATCTCATCATCATCATTAGTATTAAACATCAGCAATCCAAACATTGGCTAAGGCTCTAAAATTATCCCTAAAGAAGAAAATGCCATGACGTCAAACCACTGTTTAATAATGCCAAGCATGTCCTCCTTACACTTTATCCTTTACCTTTCACTATATGCCCTACTCTTTTATTCTTTGTGGAAATGGAGAACAACTATATACTACCCTTTGAATAATAAATCCCTTCAGTGACTTGAGTTCCCTAATCTAACTTCTAAATTCTCCTTATGTTCCCTCCACCTTCAACCCCCAGGCCAATCCTCAATTCTGAGCCTCACTTAGAATCTTTATTGTCCTGAAGGTGTAGTCTAGCAGAGATGCTGAAGGGAGTGTAGTGTGGGTCTCCAGGAAGATAGGAGAATTTAGATGGGGTCCATAGGCTGAGGTATTGTACTGAGCAAAAAGGCTCAGCTCCTTGGCCAGGAGACCAGGCCCTGGACTCACCAGAGATGTCAGAGAATTCCTCTGCACTGAAGTTCTGCTCCCCCTCTCTGGGGAGGCTGATGAAGGCCTGCATGGCTGGAGCGAGGACGATGGTCCCACTGCTCGCCTGTCTAAGCAGACTTTCCAGGTACCTACGGGGTTGGCCAAGAAAGCACAGAGGATTAGTGTCCAATCCCTTCTCCCTACCATTACCACTGGGCTCAGGAAGAGAAACTCCGCTAAAGACTGGGGTGAGGAGAAGAAACTCAAAGACAGTACAGTGCTCTAATTAACTCCCCAAGCTGTTGGATCAAAAACAACTGGCAGTAATGTAATTCCACTTTGCCTCTAACCTGCAAAGTATTTTCGCTGTGCTGTCAAATGCAATGGCGTGCACTCTCCTCCCTCAACCCCTGCTCTTTCCAACAAGTGCAATCCCCTCACCCTTACCATCTGTCAGGTAAGACAGACTCAACCTGGCAACAAAAAAACTACTAATTGGGATCCTCTGAAATATACTTAGCCTCAACCTCTCCAATGAGAATGTTGGACCGAAGCCCTAGGATCCTGAAAGCCAGTCTCAAGTCAAACCTCCTGGGCAGAGAGAAGCCCCACTAACACAGGTCATCTAGTCTGCAAATATTTCCTCCTGACCTCTGGGCAAGCTTAGAGGGGCTGAGCTGCAGTCAGTGTCAGCAGAAGAGGGCTTGACCACCCCCTGCCACTCACCCCAGCACAAGCTCTGGGTTTGTATCTTATAGATATCACAGCTAACCTCCACAGAGCCAAACCCAACCGTCAAACATGGGTTCTGGTGGGGGGAGGGGTTCCTTTTAATTTAATGCTAAAATGGCTGACAGAAGGGAAGAGAAGCTGATTGCCTTCTCTGGAGCTGATTGAGAATTAGTTGTCAAAATTTTGAAACAGAGATTTTACATAAAAAATATGGATTTAGTGGGGCAGCAATCCAGTGGAGCTAAGTGGTGTCTGTCCCCTTTAGAGGGGCATTCCCTTTCCAACTCCTCAAAGTTCCCACCTAGCCCATAACATCCACCTACCTTACCTACCTGGCCCCTGTTGGCATCTGTATTTGCAAACTCTGTTCCTCCTTACTGGAAGGGGGTGGGAATGGGGGTGTTCTTTGCAGCCTGTCGCCTGCTGAGCTGATACTGAATTAAGAGTGCCACCCAGTGGCTTGGGGAGGTAGGAATCCGGCTCCTCTCCATTCCTTAAAGTCTCAAAGGAAATGGTGCTGATTACCACTTTCTTCAGTTTGGGGGAGGAGGTCCCCTTCCCTATTAAAAATAGTCTACTATATTTAACATGGTCCCAGAGAGATGGTGGTAGACAGAATGGTTTTCAGAGGGAGAAGCCAAGGCAAAAAAAGAAATAAGAGAACTTCAGAAAGAGGAAGAGAGATCATAGGAAATTCAAACAGTAAGAATCTAGAAAAGGAAGGTTAAGAACTGGAGATTAAGAAGAAAAAGGTCAAATAATTGCAGGGTAGGTCAATAGATGTTACACTGAAGGTTAGAGAAACCTCACGGTAGACAGAAGGGGATCTGGGTTTGCCCAGCTCCAGTCCTCGGGCAGAAACAAGGTCTACGACCCTGGGAGCTAAAATGCTTGGGCCCTGAGGTTCTATTTTGTAAAGAAAAAATTGCTAACAAAAAAGTAAGGCAGTGGGAAAAGATAAGCAACACTAGGCCTAGCCAGTTAGCTCACTTGGTTGGAGTGTGGTGCTGACAACACAGGTCAAGGGTTCACATCCCTTTACCAGCCAGCTGCAAAAAAAAAAAAAAAAAGATAAGCAACACTAGGCCTAGCCAGTTAGCTCACTTGGTTGGAGTGTGGTGCTGACAACACAGGTCAAGGGTTCACATCCCTTTACCAGCCAGCTGCAAAAAAAAAAAAAAAAAGATAAGCAACACTGACCAATTTGTGTAGAGAGTGGTGACAGTCTGTTCCCCACATGAGTCCAGTGGCTGTGTCTGCTGCAGGAGGGCATTGCGGATGACTCTGGAAGCATCTGCACCCAAAAACTGGGCCAGAGACTGTATGAAACTGATGTACGCTTTGACTCCTGCCAACAGCTCAGAGGGTCTTACGATCTCCTGGGTCGTAGCATTGTAGCCAGCCAGCCACACAATGGCTCTAAGTGATAAAAATCATAATTACAATCATAACAATAAACATAATAACAATTATTTGAGTATATACTGTGTTCTGGGTGTCATGCTATAATTTTACTACATGTATTATCTCATTTAAACCTCATAGCAACCCAATAAGGTAAGGATAGTTATTATCCCCATCTTACATATGAAGAAACTGAGACACAAAGATAGTAAATCACTTGCTGAAGATCACAAAGTTGGCAAGTAGCAGAGCTGGACTTGAATTTAGTAGCATTTGATTCCTGATCACTATGCTTTTCTGCCTCCTCTGGAGAAATCAGGTTATGCAATAAAAAACCTGGGCTCCCAAATTCTATCTAACTCTACCTGAGGGCCCATACCACCTGCGTTCTTGGTATCAATATTTGTCTTTTCTCCTTCGAAAGAATTAGTTCCAACCACTGTCAGAAATGGAAAACCATGCTTAGAAATCCATGGAAGTACAGTACAATCCCAAGTGGCTATGGGATGCCAGGGCTGGATAGAGGGCACACTTAGCTGGCATGCAGCTATAGCCTATCTTAAAGAAGGTGGAATAACAGTCTACACTATGTTACTGCAGCAGCACACCAAGAAGAGTCCTCCCTACCGACCCACAACTTCTTCCAAAATACCTTCCTCAGGTCCCCAAGATTTCACAATTAGAGTCAGTCTTTTGAATTAAGGCTTTTTTCCTTGTTAAAATGTAAACACAAGGGAAAGAGGAACATCACAGTTCAAGCCTTTGTTAGTCATTTGCACCCCAGTATGAATGAGTTCATCATATTCTTCCTAAAGCCACAGATGTTTGGGAGAATTTTGTTTGTGTTGTGTTTTTGACAAAATGTTTACGGCACAGGGGAAGGGAGCAGGAGGGTCTGCTCCCTAGATGAAAGGGAAAAGACCCTCAGGGAAAATAATACAGAAGAGACAGATTAAGGGCAAGCCCAATGTATGTTTGAGTTTTCAGTGAGGTCAAACCTGTAGGCCAACCTTGGGGCTTTGGAAACAATGGTGTCAGTGAACTAAGTATCAGAAATATTCAGGGAAAACTAGAATATCACACCCATGCTTGTCCAGGGCCTAGAAACCAGGGCCAGCTTCTTTTTTTTTTTTTTTTTTTTTAAAAAGGTGACCGGTAAGGGGATCTTAACCCCTGACTTGGTGTTGTCAGCACCACGCTCAGCCAGTGAGCGAACCAGCCATCCCTATGTGGGATCCGAACCCGGGGCCTTGGTGTTATCAGCACCGCACTCTCCCGAGTGAGCCACGGGCCGCAGGGCCAGCTTCTAAAGGTTTGCACATAGGTGATTATCAAACTGTTATCTTCTTGACATTATGTATGCTACTGAGATATTTTCTTCCCTATATTAATGTGTACATAATGAAAACAAATTAATTTTACTTCACCCGAGCAAAAACCTAATTGAAAAATAAGTCTATGTTCTATAGCAATATAGGGAGACTACAGTCAACAAGTTACTGTATAACTTCAAGTAGCTAATTGAGAGGATTTTTGAGTGTTCCCAACACAAAGAAGTGACAAATGCTTGAGTGATGGATATGCTAAATATCCTATATGATCATTGCACACTGTATGTATGTATCCATATATACATCGTACTCTATAAATACACACAATTATCATGGGCCAATACAGAAAAAATTAATTAAAAAGAAAAAGATTTTCAGAGACAGAGTAGATTAGAGGTTGTTACCAGAAACTGAGGGAAGGAATAATGGGGAGTTATTGCTTAACGGATATAGAGTTTATATTTAGAATGACAAAAAATGTTTTTTTTGTTTTTTTTTGTTTTTTAAAAGATGACCAGTAAGGGGATCTTAACCCTTGACTTGGTGTTGTCAGCACCACGCTCAGCCAGTGAGCGAACCGGCCATCCCTATGTGGGATCCGAACCCGGGGCCTTGGTGTTATTGGCACCGCACTCTACCGAGTGAGCCATGGGCCGGCCCCCAAAAATATTTTGAAATAGATAGGGGTGGTAGACAAACAGCACTGTGTATGTAATCAGTTCCACACAACTGTGTGTTTAAAAATGCTTAAAATGGTAATCCTTATGTTACATGTACATATTTTACCACAATAAAAAAATTTTTAAATAAATTTTAAATTTTTCTAAATAAATAAATCTACATCCCCTACAATCAAAACGCAGACTCATAACTGGTCTCCCAGCTTCTGTCCTTGCCCCCACTAATGCAGCCCGAGTGAAATGTTGAGTCAAATCTTCTTACAGCTCTGCTCAAAACCTGCCAAGCCTCTCTACCTCACTCAGAATAAAAGCCCAAGACCTTACAGTGATATATAAACACCTACACAACCTGCCCCTTCTCTGACATCTCTAACTTCACATTCTACCAGTCTACCCAAGACTCATTCTGCTGCAGCCACACTGGTCTGCTCCATGACCACATCAGAGCCTTTGCACTTGCTGTTTCCTCTGCCTAGAATGTTCTTTCTCCTGATAGTCACATGCCTGGCTTCCTCCGTTCCTTCAAGGGTTTACACAAATGTCACTTTGGAGGCCTTCCCTGGCCACCCTATCTAAAGCTGTAATACCCCACTACCACCACTACGCGCGCGCGCGCGCGCGCGCACACACACACACACACACACACACACACACACACACGCCTTCCTATCTCCTTTTCCTGCTTTATTTTTGTTTAGCACTTATCACTATCTTACCTACTATGTATTCTACTTCCTTGTTTTGTTTATCTGTCTCCCCCACTAAAAGGTAAGCTTTATGGAGACAGGGATTTTTATCTGTTTTGTATAATGCTATATCAACAGCTTCTAGAACACTCCTGACACATAGTGGGTGTTCAATATGTACTTGTTTTTTTTTTGTTTGTTTGTTTGTTTGTTTGTCTTTTTGTCTTTTTCCGTGTCCGGCAACGGATCGCAACCCTCAGTGTTGCCCCCATACCGGACCGGGGACCCGCAACGGGATTGCAACCCTCGGTGTTGCTCCCACGCCTCGCTCAGCCAGTGAGCGGGAACCGGTCTGTATGTGGGATCCGAACCCTCGGGCGGGAGCGCCGCCACGCTTCCCAAGCGGCGCACTTATCCAGTGCGCCACCGGGCCGGCCCCAATATGTACTTGTTGAATGAATGAATAAATGAATGAGCTACATATTTCAAGACAAAATACAGAAGACTAGAAAATTATTCATAATAATTCTTCCCCCATTCCCCTAATTGCTGACTACAGTGCCCAATTCCAATATAAGGGGTGTTCCTCCTACTTTAGGGGGCAATGGAATGAGAGGCAAAGCAGAGGGAAGGGAATATATTTTACTAAAGCCTATTATATGTCAGGAACTTTGCATTCATTATTATTTTTAATTCTCTACCAATTCTTAATTACAGGTAATTCTCAGTTATATATAAGGTAAATATCATTGTCCTTCCTTCACAGCGAAGGAAACTGGTTCAAATAAGTTAGTCTGCTCCAGTGTCTTAGCTAATGTCCAGGATGTCAACAACAGGTATGCTGACTGCGAGAGCCCTGCTCATTCTACTAACCAGTGGAGATCAATTCTGACTGTTCATCAATCCACCCTGTAGAGGTTTGGGGTTCATTTTGTTTTTCTGCTTTTAACAGAGGTGCTTAGAACCTATGCCAGACTGACTGCATCAGAATATCCAGAGAGTGGCATGACCACCAGGATGAATCTAATGGAACCCAACTTTGAGGACTGCTATACTATGCAAACACAGAAGACAAGGAATGAGTAATACCTGTTGAGTCTGGCCTCCAGGTGGCTGCTGAGATACTCAGAAGGGAAGATAGTATGTTCAAACACAGAGAAACTATATACATGATTCATTGTTATTGCCAGTTCTGTCAAGTTTAGATGTAGCTTGTCCATGCTAGAAAGTAAAATAGGCCTTGATTACAGGTCTTGTACTGTCTGCTAGTATCTGGGAAGGATATCTGGGATATGCCTATGACCCTCGGACCCCTTTCATCTTCTTGGGGTATTCAGCCTAGAAGAGTACACATTGATGCTGACTTCAAGGCAAAGTAGAAAATAAACATTTAAGCGCTTTTCCATATCGTCATCCCCCACCTCCACTTCCACATTCTTTTGCTGTATCAACGACCCTCTTCCCTTTTCTCCCTTCTTTGATGCAGTGCCCAGTTGGCCCTCTGGAGCCCAGGTCCTCACTTGGTGACAATGCTGCGGTTCTTCCGGTGGCTCTCAGCTCCTGGCTTGTCCCTCTCAGGCTCTCCTTTCCTGGGAGTCTGCCTCTGCTTCACGGTTTTCTTGTTCTTGGCCTTGCTGATGGTAGTGGCACAGTGCTTAGGTAGAAGCTTTAGAAACAAACACAGGTGAATGGAGAAATAAACTTTGTTGCTAAAACTACCAAGTAGCCCATGTAATAGTTATAAAAAGGTCTCTTCATTATTGTCTGTTCTTTTATCTTTCTGCCCTTTCTCTCTCACTCTCTTTTCATATATCTCTTTCTCTAATGGGGGCCTGTTTGAAATGTGTTCATCTCTTTTAGCTCTCATAAATATCTGCCCTTGTATAGGCTCAAAGTCTCAAGATAACAGTGTCTTTCAGAGATCAGAGCATCATTCCCCCACCCCATCCTGACAGCTCCTTTCCCTATGGAAAAAAAATCAAGTAAAAAGAATAAGATCTAAGAGCTCCACTCAATTGTGCTTTCTAGGATCTTCCAACCTGGGAAAATAGTTTTTTTGCCAAATGGAACAACCATCTCACTTGCTACATTCCTTCATATTTTTTCCTATGGAGACAGTTACCCACACCTCCACAGTCCTCCAAAGACTCAGTTCACCATGTGGCCAGCACTCTTCCTATTTTTTTTTTTTTTGGCAATATTATATTTCTTGCTAATTAGTTTAAACGTCAACTCAGCATCTTTTCGCCTCCCTGAGATTCCCCACTTAGCCATTCAAAAAATATTAAGATAGAAGTAAATATCCAGGTGTATCTCCTTCAAGATAATTAGAATTCTCCCCATTTATTCCAGTGCTGCTGAGCATGTACAGAGCATGTCTGGAAACTCCTCAGCTGGAATTACTCTTAGAGCAGCATAAGAACCACACAAGAAAATTGGTTTTGTTACTTCATAGTCACACTTTTAGATACAAAATCTTGGCCGCTTCAAAAAAAAAACCTCAAGTCACCTGGATGGACAAAGATATGTCAACCCTGAGATTATGCAAAAGTGTCTGTGGTAGATTCTAAAAGCAGTTCCAAAAAATGCAACTCCACCAGTAATGGCAACATCACTGTTTATTTACTCAAAATGTTAACTTTGGAGGGTCAGTATTCATTTGGTTGCAAAAGTCCTGGTATGTGTGAAAACAATTATTCATATAATATTTTAGTCATCCCTGATACAGCACTAAGCAAATCTCTTTATCAGCATCCCTTGCATGTAGTAAGTATTCCTACTGAGTGTTGAATACACCTACAATTGTATTTGTTTGCATATATTCCTTGCACTATTTAAATTTCTTTCAAACATGTATTTGTACTCCCTTTTCCCTTACACTGGAACCTTCCCCATGGGAAGGGATTGTGTACCTTCCTGCTGGATCCCCACCCCAAAAGCCCAGCACAGGGCTTAGTGCCCAGTAAGTAGCAATGGCTAATATTTATCGAGTGCTGTATACCAAATATTAAATTTTACTTAATCTTTATGACACTTCCATGAAGAAAGTATTTTTATCCCCATTTTACACATGAGAAAATGAAATGGTTAAGTAATAATGAACTGTACATCTGTACACATATTCACACACCCTGGCTCCCATTCTACCAAAGTTGCTACAGAGCCTCACTCAAACCTAGGAAGGGTGGATAGTCTGGGAAATCTCAGACGCCAGGGCATCAGCAAAAACAAGTTCCTCATTTTCAAAGTTTCTGAAATTTAGGTTGAGCTAACCATGACCAGGTGCTGTGAGTCAGTCAAGGGAGGGAAGGGGAAAAACAAGAAGATAAGAAAGCAACCCTGAAGATAAACACAGAAAAAGTGCACAAAAATGTCCAGATAGCCATAGATTAGGATGTGCATGACCAGAAAGATCAGACAAGACAGGTGATCTGGGGGCCACTGTCCTAAGCATGTGTACACAGGGCAAAGAGAGGAGGGGACATAAATTAGAAAGCTGACAAATCTCTTGGAACTCTGCAAAGGAGCACAGATTTTGTTGGAGTGCAGCTGTTCAAATAAGAGTATTTTTAGACACCTCTATCTAGTCCTGGGGAGTAAATACTGAAGGGACTACACTAAGAATCCTGCCATAAATTCAAGTACACAAAAGCCCTAGCCCTCCTTGAGAGAAAGAATTAGAGAACTTGTCATCTAGAGGGAAACAAAGTTAGAAGGAAAGACACTGAGGGCTGGCAGAACGGTGATTATTGGGCCTACCTGCTCGCTCAGGTTTCTCTGTTCAGCACAGATCTCCAGGACACAGTTGCTGGTCTGCTTGGCCAGCTCTTCCAGGAAGAAGTTGCAGTGGTGAAGACCATGGTTCTTCAGGTGGGGGTACTATGAGAAAGAAAGACCAAAGAAAAAATTGTCATCACCAGGACAGCCATTTCTTCCTCATAATACTGCTCTGACCCCCTTGCCTGAGCCACCCACCCGTACAGAAGAAGAAACTGAGGCCCAGAGAGAGAGGATACACTCTACATCAAGCTGAGACATTTAGAGACTCATATCACATATCCATGTGCCCTTCCTGGGACCAAAATTAACCCTTGGAATTGTGTTTGGGGGAATAAGGGTGAGATATGACTCAAAAGATGACAGGGTTTGGAGTTCAGGATACCCACCTCCTCTGGGCACATCTCATGAGTGCAGTGGGCAAAATGAGCACAAATCAGGGGGAAAGCAATGGCATAACGCAACATGGTAGGTTCCTCCAGGGTCATGGCAAACATCTTCTCAAAGGCACGAAGATGAAAGCTGCAGAGAAAGGGGAAGGAGACTCAGCACCAGGGCTTAGGTGCCACTCTTTGAGGCAGAGAGAATATTCATTCCATCAAATATTTATTGATGTTCACCACTCTCTCCTTCATTTCCCTATTCTTGAGGTAGAAGGGAACCCAAGAAACTTAATCCTTTCAGACTTTTATAATGGACACCAGGGCAGTTCAGTGATAATCTTCTCTTTACTTACACAAAATTTGCTATTCCTCCCTCAGAATCCTTGCACGATTTGGGCCATTCCCCCAATCTAGAAGTCCTTCAGTACCGTTAATTCACATTCCTCCCAAAATTTGACACTCAGGCTCCAGATAACCTTCTCAGATTAATTCCATGAGACTGACTTTTTCTCAACACTATCCTCTCAACTTCATGTACTCCTTGTACACTTTTTTACATTTGCAAGTATAATATTGATGTCCTTTTCACATATGAGTATTAACTCTCCCCACCTATTTTGATGGCAGAGAGCAGAAACAACATATTGTGTTTTTGTTTGTTTGATCCCTCAAAGCACAGAGTTATGCACAGTAGTGGTCACCTAATAAATGTTGAATGCTACCTAATGAAGACAAATTAATTTTGTTCTCCAAAGGCCCTATTCTCCAGCCTTCTCAATTATTTTCAGTTCTCTCCACTAAATCTCCAAGTTTTTTCATGTCTCTTTTAAGTCACAGTGTCCCAAGAGTTAAAAAAAAAAAAAAAAAAAAGCTGAAAGCTTCCAAAGATAACAGTGAAGATAAGAAAAGATTAGAAAAGATATGTGGATGACTATCCTAAAGAAGGAACGGCTGTGTAAAGTCCAAATGGCTTTCCTCAAGAGGATGAATACAGAACAAAAGGGAATCAACTTCAAATTTCTATCATTTAGGATTATTGTTTGAGCATCTGCCTTTAAGGAGAGCTCAAAGAAAACAAGACTGTTCCATCTGTCTAGGAGAATTACAGTCCTCCACAGAGGCCAAGAAAGAGATCAAGTGAATTGATAAAGAGCTCTGAGCCAGGACATACCAGAAAGTAGACAGGTCAGAAGTCTCTACCAGCACTTTCTCTACTGAATCCAGCATTCGAGAGTGAAAGACAATGAGGTTCATCACCTTGGCTAAGTCAGCGTTCTCATGCAGGTGCAGGGGGGCCTTAGCCACACTTGTGTATGCCTGTGGTTGGAGTTGGGGAAAAGGAGGAGGAAAAACAAGATAAATGAAAAGGACCTCCAGCCTTGGGACTTCAGGTTGGCTTAGGTATATATATCCTGTCCAAACAGCAGTTTTCAAGGTGTGCTCACTCCATAAAGCAGAGCTTAGGAGATTTTAAAAAAAAAATGGATTGTGGGGGAGGAAGAATCTGAGGATGGGAACCATCAACAAAAACAGACCATTACCTGTAGGCGGAACCAGTCCAGCCTCAATCCAGAGAATTCAAATTTCTCTCCATTATCAACTGCAAGAAAAACAGAAGCAAGTTTAAAAGGAAACAATGAAACAACTCTCTAATATCCACCACATAGAATGGTAGGTCCTCTTCAAAGTCATCTTGCGCCAGTCCCTGGCTCAAAGATCAGGATTTCTAGAAAAAAAGATATTCACCCTCATATATGCCATGCCTCTCCCACCTCTCTCTAGTTACCTTGTTTGAGATTCAGAGAAGAGAGAGTACTGACGAATGAGGACATGATGATGGACTCCTCCTCTGGGCACACAGACAAGTTCTAAAAAAGGAGTTAGAGTTACCATCAAGGGGGCATAGGTTCCCCCACAATCAAAAATAGGACCACAAAGTTCAGTCACTATAAAAAGATAGAATGAATTACTAAGTGCCAAAACCAGAGAGAAAACACCAAGCACGAGATGGAGGAAACTGCCTGAATTCCCTACCACACTAGCACCCAGTTTCTTTTTATTTTTCTCTCCTATTTCTATGTAGTTTCACTTAGGGGAAAAAAACAAACAAAACAAACACTGCTGAGATTAGTCTTTTTTCATTTAACAAATGTAGAAGGGAATATCAGGTTTTTCAACACCCAATCTACAAAGCATGAGACTCAGCCAGGAAATTCCAATAGGAAAATGACCAGGGACCACCCTGAAATTTCCAGCCTCTAATCAATTAAACATACCTGAATGATGTCACTGAGCACAACAGCATCAAATCTGGCTAAATACTGAAGGTGGTATTGCTGTATCACTCTGATGTGCCTTCGGACCAGAGCCCTAATCTCCTCCAACAAGAAAAGTAGCTCTGCAATGCTCCTATAAATTGGAAGATGAGAACAGAGAGATTTATGAGACTAGAAATATGAATTGAAACATACACAGTGATCAGAGGGAAGGAACTGGAAGCTCGTGAGGTCATCTGATGCCTCCCTGACCCCTTTTCCCAATCCATCTAAGGACAAGGTTCTTAGCCATGTCAAGTACTAACGAGTCAGCATAGTCCTCAGGTGTCTTTGTCTTGGTGACATTTTCTGTGTGACGAACCAGCCAGGTGACCTCATCACGAATGAAGGACAGAGCCATGAAAGCAAAAAGGGCCTAAGGAGAAGACAGGTACTATTAGAATTTTCAACTGTAAAAATGGATTTCAGAGCCGGCCCCGTGGCTCACTCGGGAGAGTGCAGCGCTAGTAGCACCGAGGCCGCGGGTTCAGACCCTACATAGGGATGGCCGGTGTGCTCACTGGCTGAGCAATCCCCTTACCGGTTAAAAAAAAAAAAAAAATGGATTTCAAAGCACAAAGAAAACTACCAAGATAATACACATATGGATATAGTTGTGTAGCCACAATACACAGATCCACAAAATTCCTCAACTCTGTGACACAGAATCAGACATGCATGTGTGTTGACATTGGCTCACAGTCAGTACCCCTTCCTCCCTATGAAATTAAATTTTAGAAATATTCACTGGACATTTATGTGGTTTAGAACAAAAAAGCAAGAAGCTCTGTCTCCAATTAGTTCACACTTCTCCCTTTTTTTTTTTTTTTTTTTTTAAAGATGACCAATAAGGGGATCTTAACCCTTGACTTGGTGTTGTCAGCCCCACACTCTCCCAAGTGAGCCACAGGCCAGCCCTAGTTCACACTTTTTTTTTTTTTTTTAAAAGATGACCGGTAAGGGGATCTTAACCCTTGACTTGGTGTTGTCAGCACCATGCTCACCCAGTGAGCTAACCGGCCATCCCTATATGGGATCCGAACATGGGGCCTTGGTGTTATCAGCACCACACTCTCCCGAGTGAGCCACAGGCCAGCCCTAGTTCACACTTCTAAAGAGGATAAGACAAGTACCCAAACAGCAATAATAGATGACATACTATGATAGTGTCAAAAAAGAAAAACAGAAAGTTTTCAGGTACTCCAAGAAGATTCAAGAGAATCAGAATATACACATACAAATAGATTACAAAAGACTCAGAAATGCAAAATTTCATGAATGCACAGTCACTCCCCACACAAAGTCTCTTATCACTGGTCATCATCCCCCTCCCAACAACTTCTTTCTCTTGCCTTGGGACCCAATAGTCCTGGTTCATCAGTTAACACCGTCTCCAGCTCCTTCACTGCCATCCGCAGAAATTGCCGCCGTTGACAGTGAAACTGGCCACTGAGGAAGGAAAGAGGAACTAGAGAATATTGCCTCTCCCACTCCTAAAAACCATCCACATGCAGTACAGAAGACAGCTGCATTTAGGAAGAGTGTCAAGCATGAGGAAGGTTCAATACTATCACTAGACTTGGTAAAAACACACACACAAAACTCCTAAAAACCATCCACATGCAGTACAGAAGACAGCTGCATTTAGGAAGAGTGTCAAGCAGGAGGAAGGTTCAATACTATCACTAGACTTGGTAAAAACACACACACAAAAAAAAAAAAAAAATCTGTGGGGCACCAGCAAATTATAAGGCTATACAGAAACTGGGGATGGTTTAGGTAACAATAAAAGTCAGAGGAGATTCCTATTCCATCCCCTTCCAGAGAGCCCATTTCCCATCTTTACCTGTTTGCAATCATGTGTTCCTTGCTCTCCTTTATGTCTGCCACTCGCTTGCCATACCTACGGATTGACACAAGCACAGCAGAGTTGGCCAGACCACTGGTTAGAGGCTTTGCCCCACCTTCTTAGTCCTCAGAGAGTCCAACCTACAGCAAGGGGAGCATGTGCAGCCCTCACTAGTGGATCCTTCCAAACCCCACTTCTCACCCTAGCCTATTAATAAATGACTCATAGAGCTTAGACGTCATTCACCTAACATAGATAACCAGTCCTCCCTTCTTGGATTGCTTTCTTCCCTTGCTTCTGTTTTTTCTCTTCTTCTCAATATCCCTTGCTGATTTCTCTGCCTTGGCCTGGCCCTTAAATAACAATGTGCCCAGAGGTTTGTCCCATTCTCTTCTTATGAGGCCAGGGTAAATATCCTTCTAAACACTTGGACAGCACTTTGTGTTTACACACCATAATCCCTTTACTATATCACAACAGTTTGTCCACTTCCCACCAATTTGTAAACTTCATGAGCGCAAAGACTCTGCCTTTTTTAACAAGCACATAGCACTTAAAATGTACCAGGCACTTTTCTACATGCTTTACAAATAATAACTCATTTATTGTTCTTACAAACAATGTTGCAATAAGCATCTTATGTCTTTCCATACTTTTGCAAGTATACCCATAGGACAAATTCCAAACAGTGGACAAAGGGTAATGTGTATTTCAAAATTGGTGGATATTGTTACATTTTCTTCAACAAAGATTATATCAATGTGTATTCCCAACAAGAGTATGAGTGCATCTCTTTTTCTTCATCCTCATCAAAATTGGATTTTTTATCAAATATTGACAATTTTGCCAATCTTGGCAGATCATCCATTTCTCTACCCTAATTACTAAAAAGGTAATCACAACCCTATGAGGTAGGGCACAAGGAGGTATTACCATTATCTGCAGTTTATGGACAAGAAAATTGAGGCAATGGCATGGAGAAGTTAAGTAACTTGCCCAGGTCACAGCTAGTAAGTGGTAGAGCTTGGATTCAAATTCAAGCAGTCTGGCTTCAGAGTCCATGCTCTTAACTTCTATATGTATCTTTTTAATTATTATATTCCTAAAACCCAGTGAAATACCTAGAAAATAGTAGGTATTCAATAAGTATTTATTCAATAGTTAGAATTAATCCTTACCACCCATACTCTGGGAACACTCATGGAAAATGAAAAAGGATGTCCTGAAAGAAGATCAGTTTGGCTCTCACATCTCTCACCCTTTCAAACTGCTAAACAGGTCCTCAGTGACCTTGTGCACCTGTAGCACATCGTCCCGGATGAGGGTGATGTACAGGGAGCCCTGCAGACACAGCTTCCACAGCTTCTGGCACTGGCTATTGGAGTTGAGGCACCCATGACAAAGAAGAAACCCAACTGTGGTGCATAAAACAGAGCATAGAAAGACTTTCAGAACTTGCTCTACATGTAACATGCTGCTACATCCATTCTCTCCTAATCCCACAAAACTTACTTATAATCCAGCGCTCCATCACTTCCATGGACAGATACTCACAGGCCATCTGTGGGAATAGAGGCAGAGATGGTCAAGCAGTTATTTAACTTAATTATCACCTACAGAAGAAAAATCAACCTAGAATCTGAATATCAAAACCAACTTTTACTTTATCAGACTGGATTAGGACACTTTGATAAGCCAATAGTCGAGAAACCTGCCAATAGTGGGGGGGAGGCACTGGAAGTCGAGTGAGGGGAAAAAAATATCAGTCCTATATAAGATCCGAACCCACGGCGGGAGCGTTGTTGCGCTCCCAGTGCCGCACTCTCCCAAGTGTGCCACGGGGCCGGCCCCAAACAAAAGCTTTAACATACCTTCTCTTCAACAGTCCAGATCCTTTTAATAACAGGAGAACAAGACTCAAAACCTTGTGATTTCTCCCTCCTTTGGATTTTTTTTTACCACTTAAAGTGTAAATCATTGGGTCCTTATCACTAATCTTGCACCATCAGTTGTATTTTTATGGCCACATGGCATATCTTCCCTCTTAGACTATAAGTTCTTTGAAGGAAGGACTTTCAGCCCATAGTAGTTGGACAAAAGCATTTACTAATTAATTGATTCCTAAACTCAAGTTCCTACTGGGCTAAATAGGTACCTAATGACTCAATTTCATCCATTCATTCACTCTATGAATATTTACTAAATTCTGTCCATGAGCAGGCACACACTAAACCTGATCCAAACAAAAGCTCCAACCCAAACATGTTTTAGCTGCAAGAAGTGATCAACTTAGAGGCATATCCTAGAAGAGGGCTAAAGCATTCTTACGGCTATTATTTCCTGAAAGAAGCACCCTCTAAAGAGATGGTCTACTAGGCAAAGAGAACACCTCCACTAACAAAAGGAAAAGGGAACTCACTGTGTCTGAATTAGCAGGGTGAATCATGGCTGGAGGAGTGCTGATGAGACTTAGAAGCTGGGCACTGCGCCACTGCTCAGCCCCCTGGTTCCTTCTGACAAAGAGGAAGTGCAAAGAGAGGAGGGCTCCACTCACAGCCTGCAGGGAAAAAGGAAATGAATCCTTAATGTCAATGATGGTTATAATGCACTTCTTCCCGAGGAATTCTCCACTCGCTCAGGGAACTTGCCTTTGTGTGAGGCCCAAACTCTTCCGTCAGCTTCTTCAGAGGGTGTTCATACTCCAAGACCATCTGACCCAGACGAGCAAAACTGGGGTCACTAGAAGAAAGCAAAGGAAAGAGGAGTTACAGGTCTCCCTTAACCAGAACGTAAACTCTTACGTTTGCATATAGAATAAAGATATGTGCTTAGGCTGACATTCCCTACCACCTCCAAAGATATACATATTAAACTGTGTATTACATATACAGATACCTGGCTCCAGGCTCAGGAATATTGCCTTGGGTTGAATGTTCACTCAAGACTTAATCCCCACTGTAACTGCTGAAGGTGGGAAATCCTATTATTGTAATTGAAAGGTGGGGCCTTGAAGAGGTGATTAGATTGTAGGACCATGGATTAAAAATGGTGGTCATGGGTGTGGTTCTGAGGGCTTTAAAAGGAGAGTGTAGGGGCCGACCCCGTGGCGCACTCGGGAGAGTGTGGCACTGGAAGCGCAGCAGCGCTCCCACCGCGGGTTCCCACCATTTTGGCAATGTGATACTCTGCCCTCACTGTCACCACCACCAAGACCTTCACCAGATGTGTTCCCAGGACTCTGGACTTCCTAGCTGCCATTTTTGTAAACAATACATTTCATTTTCTTACAGATTACCCAGTTCATGTATTTTGTTATAAGCAACAGAAATGGACTGCTTGCTGGAGACAAAGGGAATACAGAATGGGTAGTAGAAGAAAGTAGTTATGAATACCAGCTTCAACCACATGACCAGTTACAGAAATGAGGATATAATTGTCCTCCCTATTGTGTTAAGAATATGTCTCTATGTATATATACTTCACATATATTAAGCAATTATCTTTGTTTTTGTTCCTCTTATTCTTTCTCATGTACCATGAGACTTAATGACTTTATATCAGCATTTAAATATTGTTAACTTTGTATCATACTATTAGCATTTAAGTCATGGGATATCGAGAGATGGTAATATTATCTAAGAATTTTACCTCCTTTTCTGGGAAAGGGATTAATGTGTTTTCAGTTGTGCACAGGATAGTTGCATCATGTTAGGTGAAACTATTATGTTATTGTCCCTTTGAAGATTCAGTATGATTTAAGGAAATAGTATGGACACCAAGTTGACAAGGGGTGGACTTGCGAAGGTTAATTCTAGGTGTCAACTTGATTAGATTAAAGAATGCCCAGAAACCAGGTAAAGCTATCTTTTTAGGTGTGTCCATGATGGTGTTTCCAGAAGAGATTAGCATGAAAGCCTGAGTGGATTGGGTGGGAAAGACCTGCCCTCAATATGGGCGGGAACCATCTAATCCATTGGGGGCCCAGAGAGAGTGAAAAATGGAGAGAGAAAAAAGGTGAAGCTCTCTCTAGCTGATGGAGCTGGGATACTCTCTCTCCTGTCCATGGACATCAGAGATTGAGACTCTTCAGCTTTTGGCTTCCAGGACTTATATCAAGGACACCACTGGCTTCTCTGGTTTTGAGCTTTTGGACTTGGACTGAGTCATGCTACCAGCATCCAGTTTGCAGATGGCCTATAGTGGGACTTTTCCACACAATCGCATGAGCTACTTCCTTTAAGAAAGCCACTGTCATATATTTATAACATATCCTATTGATTCTGTCTCTCTGGAATACAGGTACTACGCAATGTTTAGATAGAACCATACAATTTTGGGCAGGTCCATGAAAGTTTCTTCATTATAAGCACCCAAAATAGGGTGGACAGGATAGGTACTCTATAAATTTGTGTCAATTAGTTAGACATCAAGTGATATGCCTGGACCCAAATCTGTATTCTACAACCCAAAAAGATATATAAACATTCAAAGCTAACAGGTAACAGCATGTGCCTAGGTATCCACGTAGATACATAAGAATACACATCACACATAGAACAACATGTTACAGCCCATTCTGATCCCACTGGTATTTTTTCAGCCCTTAAATACTTATATTTGCACTAATGAAGGGGGACAGAATTGCAGATAATCCAAAATCCATTTATATTTGGCTTCAAATATATTATCAGACATTACTTACCCCAAAAGCTTTACCTTACTATTAATATTATTCCTACCAATATTAAAAAGATTTTTGTTGCCTTTTGTGATAACCCAAAAAGCAGAATAGAAGCTAGTCCAGGATTAAAAATTGATCAGAGATAATGCAAACTGGATAATCCACTAGCAGATTTTCAAGAGTTAACTATATGTAAACATGTACCTTATTTTGCCTAGGTCATCATGCAGATTATACGTTCTCATATGAGAAATCATGGCATCTACTTCTTTTGTATTGTATAGCACCATGTATGAGACTCTTCATATAATATATCCCCTTAACTCACCCATGCCCATGCAGCATCTCATGGGCACAGCTGTACATGCCAATGAGTACCCGTCGATCCTCAATCCGTGACAGAAGTAAAATAACTGAGGTGTAAGTCACAATCAAGTCCAGGTAACTCTGAGTAAAGTCAAAGTTGAGATTCTGCAAAGAAAATACATAGGAACCCAAGGACGGCATGGCCAATTAATCTGGATCTTTCTATTTCCCTGACCATTTCAGATAGTGCTAAATAGACTCTGAATGAGCCTGTCTAGAGGTAGAAACTGACAGGATTGAAAATTCAGAAGAAAATTGGAACAAAAGTCTCAGTACTGAACAGATCATCTATCTAGGCAACAAACCAACAGAGGAACAGTTAATCTATCAAATGGAGAGAACAAATCTATGGTTATTAGAGGGAGGAGGGGGAAGGGGAGGGGATGGGGAAAGATTGGATAAGAAGTATAAAGGATAACTATGATTTGTAACAATGAATATGCTAATAAAAAAGAAAATCGGAACAAAGGCTAGGAAATAAGGTAGCATTTGGGGGTTGGAGGAAGTGGCGTAAGATTTTTATGTAATTGTTATATTAATTAAATCACATTGCTTATCTGCTTAAAATGTAAATACATTTTAACTTTAGCACTTCTTATAAAAGAATTATTGGCCTAAGATGGAACAAATAAAATAGCTTTTCTTCCAGTCCCATCCCACCCCACACTGTCCCAACCTAGACCTGGCCTTTTCTTTTATTTTACAATAGAAGAGAATTGCAAAGGATCTTACAATATCAAAATGGCACTGGCAGGCATCAATGGTGTTGAGAAGTTCATATACATGATCCTGGGGGTAAAATTGAAGATGAGAGTGAATAAAAAATAAAGAGAAGGTGACATGTACTAGCAGAATTTGAGGGGAAGGAACCTCTCCCCTAAGGTCCTAGAGAGCCACCAAGTAATAGAGGGAGGCATTGTTAAAAAGAGGGAGAAACTTCCTTCCTCCTCAGTAAGCCATCAGTGGGCCCCTATCATGCCACCCTGCCCAATATGCCCATGTTTCCATAGGCACAAGTTACTACTATATTATGCACACTCTCCTTGATCTTATCATTCCCATGTCCCGTTCCTCCACAAAAAAAGGTTACAAAATGCAGATCATCAAATAGGCGGTTTCGAAAATCAAACCCATTTTTATCAACAAACACCAAAATAAATCTGTTCTTGGATCACCTGTGTTTGGAAGTTAATCATTAACAAATGGGAATCCTACCCAACTTTCCATGTGTTCTATTTACGGACCACCTACTATGTGTTAAGTACTTACTAAGTGACTTCCATATACTTCATTTAATTCTCATTCCATTGTAATAGGGATTCTTTTTCTTTTCATGAATAATTTTACCTAAATAAATATGCAGTTTTATTGTGGACTCTTCCCTCCCCATACATCAGCACCAGCCACCCTCCATCCTGACCCCAACCCCCAGGTAAACGAGTTTAAACAAGTGGGTATGTTCTTTCTTATTTTTCTCCCTATTTACATAATCCCATTTAAATAGAAAGGAAGACTCTCTTTTTTCTCTATTTTACATTTCCATTCCTCTTCCCCTTACCAGTGCATCAAAATATATTTAATGTTATTATTTTTTTACATGAGTTCTTGTGAAATAAATATTTTCATTTTAATGTGCTCATTTTTAATCTACAAAAAAAAATAGAGAGAAAAACAGATTTTGGAGGGTAATCATTTTGTGTTACAAAATTGAAATAATATTACGCCCTTCTTGTCATTTTGTTTTCTCATTCAACCTTACTTGCTGAAAGCCCTTGAAGTCATCTGGTAGAGCACTAATGCGTTCTTTCTGATAGCTGCTTAATAACACATGATATAGCCATACCACAATTAATTCAGCCTTTTACCCACTGATGGGCATTTGTTTTGTTCCCACCTCCCAGCCTTATCCAGTGCATATTGGTATTTTCAGTTCTATAAAAGTAGAATTGCTAGATCAAAGAGTATATATATTTCCATTTTTAAATATGTTGCCAAATAATTTAAACAGACACTTCACAATTAAAAGTATACAAATGGCCAGTAAGAACATGAAAATATGCTCAATAATATTAGTCATTGGAGAAATACAAATTAAAACCACAATAAGATATCACCACACACCACTAGAATGGGTAAACTTTAAGTCTGATAATAGTAAGTGCTGATGAGAATGTGTAGCAACTGGAATTCCTATGTATTACTGGTGGGAGGGCAAAATAGAACAACTTTGAAAAAACTTCTGGCAGTCTCTTACAAAATTAAACATACTCTTACCACATGATTCAGCAATTCACCTTCTAGATTATTTACCCAAGTGAAATGAAAAATATGTCTCCACAAAGATTTGCACATAAATGTTTATAGCAATTTATGTATAATGGCCAAAAACTGGAAACAACCCAAATGTCCATCAATTGGTAAATGAATAAATAAATTGTATCCATGCAATGAAACAGTTCTCACAAAGATAGGAAATGAATTTCTGACACATGCAACAACACAGATAAATCTCAAAAACAGTATACTAAAAGAAAGAAGTCAGACACAAATAATACATGCTGTATAGATTCCATGTAATTGAAACTATAGAAGAGAAAAATCTATCTATTCCTGGCTTACTTCATTTAATGTAATATCCTCCAAGCTCGTCCACGTTGCTGCATGTGACAGGATTTCATTTTTTTATGTGGCTAAATAGTACTCCCCTGTGTATATATACCACTTTTTCTTTATCCATTCATTTGTTGATGGACACTTGGGTTGACTCCATAACTTCGGCATGGTGAACAGTGTTGCAATAAAGATGGGCATGAAAATATCTCTTTGATATACTGATTTCCTTTCCTTTGGATATATTCATGCTGTCACTTACACATGGAAGCTAAGAAAGTTGATCCCATAGAAGTAGAAAGTCGAATAGTGATTACTAGAGACTAGAAAGTAGGGGGGCAGGGATAGTGAGTGAAATAATATCTAGTGTTCTATAGTACCGTCAGGTGACTGTGCTTAACAACAACTTATTGCATACTTTAATTAGCTAGAAGAGAAAAGTTACAGGGAACCTTTGAGGTGATAGAAATTTTCTATACTTTCTGGTGATGGTTACATAGGCATATACATTTGAAAACTTACTAAAATGAGTAGGAAAAAATATTTCCAGCTTATCTTCCCAAAAAGGCTGTGTCTAAATTGACAGATGGGGAAACCAAGGCTAAGAGCCATTAAGAAACTTGCCCAAGAACACAGAGCTAGCAAGAGATAATACTAGAACTTGAACCCAGAGCCTATGATCTTTCTTATATGCTACATGACCTCTAGACCTCTGTCTAGGTCTATGCTGCCTCATTTGCTACCCAATGCCCACAGGATATAGATGAGGTTCACTTTCACTCACTCACACAACCAATGTCTTATAGACAAGAATCAGAAGGGAACAGAATTAACATTTGTTGGCCTATTACTTTACTATATGATAAACACTGAGCTACATGTTTTCCATACATCACCTCATTTAATTCTCACGAACACCCCATGTAGTAAATCTTATTTCTCCATTTTATAGATAAGGAAACTGGGATTCAAAGAGTTCCTTGTCTAAAGTCATATAGCCTGTGAGTGGTAAACGTGAGATTTGACCAGGTCTGTCTGATTCAGTGCCTATCCACTTTACAATGCACCATACTTTGGTGTCCCTGTTTCCCATCCTGCCTTAAATGAGTCATACCAAATACTATGGGTTTCTATTAATCATAATTTACTATTAGCCTGAAATAATATAAAAACAGTTAAAAAGAACTGAAAATTGGATATAAAATCATTTAAAACCCAATTTTAAGGTCAATTTCTATCTGCAGTTGATTTGCATTTTTAATTATCATTTAATCTTACATCACTCATTTGCTATAATATAAACAAGTTAATAAAGTGGAAATTGTATGTGATATGTAAATTTCTTCTCACCATTTATAATAATTCTGAAAGTATTATAGAAATGAAATATTTTCTATTTCATGTTATTATTAAAAATTTTAGATTATCTTGATGGAGTTGGATTTAATTCACCTGAATCTATTATCTTTTCTATTCAGGAGAAATAATATTTTACATACTTTTTATTCTTTCAGTTGTTTGTTAAAATTTTGAAATAACTGAATTTATGGAATGTGGCTAAAGAGCTAAGTGTTCTTTCTCGGAAGTGTCATAGTTCACTCGTATAACTTCGTATAATGTATGCTATACGAAGTTATTACGGTCATCTTTTAAAATAAAAAAAAAAAATCTCCTCTGGACTCCAACTTTTCCTAGTAAGAGGCTTTTATATATGCTTCCGGCGTTCTTTCCACTGCTTTCACCAGTGCCTACCTACCTTCTTCCTAGCCACTACTCTCAATTCCAATATTAATATACTCTGACCTAATCTGCCTTCAGACCTTACCATCCCCCATCTCCCCACTTGTCTCTTCATTGTGTGACCTAATGAATGTCCTAGATGAGCTCCCTGGAGTATGCACAGGGCACCTAAGGCAGGGCTCCATGTCTGTGAGCAGCATCTGAAGAAATACTATAATACCACTACAGACTTGGATTGTTCAGAGGGCTAAAATTTGCATTATTTCTTGAATACATAAATAATACATGTTAACTGTAGAAAAATTAGAAAATACAAACTTAATTTTAATTAGTTTTTAAAACCACCCATAATCCCACCAATCTGATACTCCAAACTTCTTTATATGCATATTTATCTATGTAATATACATTTTAAGGACATCTCATATCTTAAGCAGTATTGCAAATTGCTTTTACATTAAATAATAAAAAAGACCATTTTTCCATGCCAATTAATATAATATATATTATCATATTTAACAGCTGCATAACATTCATTTATAGGCATACACAGTGAACTTTTAATCAAACTTCTATTTATTGGTTATATCAACTAGCGAGTTGTCACTATCACAAATAATGCAGAGTACATTCTTGTACATACATCTTTGCACTTCTATCTAATTGTTTCCTTAAGACAAATTTCTAGGAGTAGAATTACTACATTAACTTTTAAAACTTTGGAAACACATTATCAATTTTCCTTTCAAAAACATCGTATTAAATATTTTTTATGTTTACAAAAATAGTACATAATCATTGTTTAAAATTTTTTTTAAAAAATATCACCCAAGTAGTATTGCTATCAAAAACTGTTAACAATAAGGCAAATACAAATTGAGGGATACTCTGAAAAATAACTAGCCTGGACTTTTCAGTAATATCAGTGTCATGAATGACAAAGGCTGGGAATTATTCTAGATTAAAGTCTAAAGAGACATAACTAAATCCGACGTATGATCCTTGAGACAACTGGAAAAAATGTACGTATGGGCTATGTATTAGCCAATAATAATGTAGCTGTGTTACATTTCCTTAGAACAATAATTGTATTAGAGTTATCTAAGAAAATATTCTTGTTCTTAGCAAATGTATGCTAAAATATTTTGGGACAGAAATGTTATGATGTCTGCAACTAACTCAAATGTTTTGGGGGGAAAAAATAAAGAGGGATAAGCAATTGTGGCAAAATACTAACTATTAGGAGATTGAATAGAAGTGTACAACAATATTCATTGTACTGCTCTTGGAATTTCTCAGTACGTTTGTTATAAAATATTGAGGAAAAATATATGAAATTTTTAAAACTCAAATAAAGCAAAAATGTATAGCTTATATAGAGAACTCCTAAAACTCAACAACAAAACAACCCAATTCAAAAACAGGCAAAGGACATGAAACAGACATTTCTCCAAAGAAGATATACAAATAGCTGATAATCACATGAAAAGATGTTCAATATCACTAATCATCAGTGAAAGGATGGCTACAATCAAAATAACAGAAAACAACAAATGTTGGTGAGAAGGTGGAGAACTTATAACTCTTGTGCACTATTGTTAGGGATATCAAATGGTATTGGTACTATGGAAAACAGGATGATAGCTCCTCAAAAAGTTAAAAATAAAATTACTGTATGATCCAGCAATTCCACTGCTGAGTATACACCCAAAAGAATTGAAAGCAGGGTCTCAAAGAGATATTTGTACACCCATGTTTACAGCAGCATTATTCACAATAGCTAAAACATGGACACAACCCAATTGTTCATTGACAATGAATGGATAAGCACAATGTAGTATAACCATACAAAATTATACAGCCTTTAAAAGGAAGGAAATTCTGCAATATGCTACAACACTGGATGAACCTTGAGGACAATATACTAAGCAAAATAAGCCAAACACAAAAAGAATACTTTATGATTTTACTTACATGAGGTACTTAGAGTAGTCAAAATCACAGAAACAGAAAGTAGAAAGGTGGTTGCCAGAAGCTGGGGGGAGGGGGCAATGGACAGTTATTGCTCAAAGGGTATAGAGTTTCAGTTTTACAAGATAAAAAGATGGTTGCAAAACATTACAAATGTATTTAATACCACTGAACTGTACATGGATGAAATTGGATGACATTATGTTTGGTGAAATAAGCCAGGAACAGAAAGAAATACCACATGTTCTCACTCATATGTGGAAGCTAAGAAAGTTGATTGCATAGAAGTAGAGAGTAGAATAGTGGTTACCAGAGCCTGGGAGGGGTAGGGCGTAGGGGAGATACTGACAGGTTGCTTAACAGATACAAAACTACAGTTAGATAGGAGGAGTAAAATCTAGTGTTCTATAGCACTGTAGGGTGACTATAATTAACAACAATTTATTGTATAATTTCAAACAGCTAGAAGAGAGGATATTGAATGTTCCCAATGCAAAAAAAAAAAAAAGATAAATGTTTGAGGTGGTAGATATGTTGATTAACCTGATTTGATCATTACACACTGTATACATGTATTAAAATTTCACACAGTTCCTCGTAAATATGTACAATTATGTGTCAATTAAAATTTTTAAAAATAAAAAAATTAGGAGCTGTTCAGTTAGTTCAGTTAGTTAAAGTGTGGTATTATAACACCAAGGTCAAGGGTTTGGATCTCTGTATTGGCTGGATGCCACAAAAAGAATACTAACAATAATAATAAACCATTATAAATGGATTTAATACCACTGAACTATACACTTAAAAATGGTTAAGAGGTCAGCCACCAAAAAGGAAAAAAAATGGTTAAGATAGTAAATTTTAGGTTACATATATTTTACCACAATAAAATAGAAAAAAGGTATAGCTTAGTAAATTGAAGCCAATCATAATCCATCCCCAAACATGATTATTTAACAATTTAATGTATAATATTACAAATCTTTTCTGTGTATATACTAACACTATGTGTATAAAAGCTTGTGTATCTTTTAAAATAAAAATATATACTATTCTGAAATTTGCTTTCATTTAACAATACAACTTAGATATCTTTCCATATCAGTACTTCTTTCTCATTTTTTCAAGAACCTGTATTAAGCAACATAAATGACATCTTCTTTTTTTTTTTTTTTTTTAAAAGATGACCGGTAAGGGGATCTCAACCCTTGACTTGGTGTTGTCAGCACCATGCTCAGCTGGTGAGCAAACCGGCCATCCCTATATAGGATCCGAACCCGTGGCCTTGGTGTTATCAGCACCGCACTCTACCGAGTGAGCCACGGGCCGGCCTATAAATGACATCTTCTTTTTTTTTTTTTTTAAAGATGACCGGTAAGGGGATCTCAACCCTTGACTTGGTGTTGTCAGCACCATGCTCAGCTGGTGAGCAAACCGGCCATCCCTATATAGGATCCGAACCCGTGGCCTTGGTGTTATCAGCACCGCACTCTACCGAGTGAGCCACGGGCCGGCCTATAAATGACATCTTCTTTTTTTTTTTTTTTAAAGATGACCGGTAAGGGGATCTCAACCCTTGACTTGGTGTTGTCAGCACCATGCTCAGCTGGTGAGCAAACCGGCCATCCCTATATAGGATCCGAACCCGTGGCCTTGGTGTTATCAGCACCGCACTCTACCGAGTGAGCCACGGGCCGGCCTATAAATGACATCTTCTAAAGAAGGAATAGCCTCTGAAAGATCATGCCTACATTGGGGACTTGGGCTATAGAGAGCTCACCCGAAATTCCATGACGTCAACAAATGACTGATAGTAGTTGGTGAGGAATCTAATTATTTCAGCTTTTTCACGATGTACTGGTCCTAAATGTTGCTGAGAGAAACATAAAACAAAACAAAAGAAGCAAAATAAAAAGACAATTGATCAAAGTAACTCAGGAAGAACAGAGGTTATTGCTAAAACATTCTCAAATTAGGTTGAAATACACTGACAGAAGAAGTTGGAAATTCTCAAATGCTTTAAAGGTCTTTAAACAGAGGAGATTTTCTATCTAGGGAGGATGGTTGCATGTGATCCTGATTAGATATAGAGGGCTAAATGAGAGGAAATTTCAAGGTCCCTTTTAGCCAATGAGGTTTACTATTTATATCCAGGTCACAGAATGAGAAGATGCTATGGGTACAACCGGTGAGAAATCTAGATCTAACATTTAATAAGGGAGAATTAAGGGGTATCCCACTAGATGCATAATTTTAAGACAAGTAGCAAGGAAACACCAAACGGGAAAAAGGAACAATAATGTATGCACCCTGCTGGGTTGACAGAGCTGTCTTCCTCCTATAAGAACAAAGTGTTCTCATGAATCTTGTAATGGAGGAAGGGGCAATGCTTTGTTCCAGCTTACTCTGGGAGAATCCAATCTTATCTCAGAATTCTCAAGATCTAAAGCTCTGCAACAACCCGAAACCCTGTTATTGAACATAGGAAATCTAAAAGAGGGCTACTCCATCCCCTGCCAAGTTTAAAGAGAGGCAGTCAAAAAGAGGAGAATATCTGTCATTCAAGCATAGTTATTTCAGAGAAATGAGAGAAAAAGGACCGAGTTCTCACCGTGCTGCTTCGAACATCTATGTTGGGAAATTTCTTGTTGATATACTTGAGACATGATTCCATGGACTTCTCCAGTAAGAAAGGTGGCTTGGATTTGGGATCTGAACAAGTCTGCACAGATAAACCGCACTATATTACAACCCTTTCTCCTGCCCCTCAGAAACATTACCTCTTCCTGCATCATTCATTCTCACAATCTATCTTAGGAAAAGGCAATCTAGGAATCAATCATAAAAGCACAAAAGTAGGTAAGGAACAAGTTCCAAAACATTAAGCCAACTGTCTAAGAGCTAAATAACAACCTGGGCATCTCATCTTGCTGGGTAAAGCTTAATGTCTGCTTGGCCCCAGCACAAAGAGGAAGCTGTTTCCCCGTCCCTTAACTGAAGCCGGAAGGAGTGAGAAAACCAGCTGCTCAGAAGTTCATGCAAAATTCAATGTCATAATTATGTCCATTATATAAGTATCTTATCCCAAAGGGCATATATAGGAGACAAAGAAACCATGATTTGTTTTATTACAAAATGCACCAAAGTTCCTTCCCCCAAGTCCCTATTTTGTCTTCCTGGAACTCCCATAAACCCCCCAGTCTTTATCTCTTTACTTCCTGTGGCTTACCCAGCTGCTAGCTCACCTATTGCCACCAGCTTCTCCCAATTCCACAGTTCTATTCTAAACACACACATACAACCACATCATGAACTGCCCCAGACTAAGTCCCTCAGAAGGCACCAGCCCTTTCTTATCTAAATATCTATTTTTCTTTTCCTTTTAGAGAAGTACTTCCACAGAAAAGTTTTTGCCAGAGACCCAACTTCAGATCTCTTCAGTGTGAGGAATCAGCAATAAATAATAAGACCCGGAATTCTACACCCCAGACCTTTATCCAAGTCACTCAGAACACAATTATTCTCCCTTCTCTCCCACCCTCATCCCCAGCAGACAGCAGATGCTTTCATTGGGATGAGAATCATACCTTTAAAAGCCCTGAAAAGAAGCCTGCCCTTCTGTCTCCCCAAACTGGCTGGCCTATATAATCTGACTGAAAGCCAGTTAAAGCAGCAGAAAACTGGGGGACCTGCCGGCCTCAGGGTTCCCTGACCTACTATTACTGGAATAACTAGTACTGGTTCCATTGTTCAAGCTTACCTTCTTGATGTTATACATACGGATGAGAACCCCCTGTCCTCGATCATTCAGGATAGTGAGCTTTTCTGCTAATTTATGCTGGTAAGCAGAGGTCAAAGACATAATGGCCACTGAGAGAGTAGGAGCACCCAGATAGTGATGCCTAAACTCCCCAAACACTTTCAGCCTGGATGGTGACACCCTCTGGGCGGAGGGGCCCAGCCTGGTTGGTGCATTGGTCTTCCTGTTGCCTCTGCAATTGGCTCATGGGTGAAAGCAGTCATTATGGCTCACAGGCCCTCAGAGCCTCCTTGTGCTTCCTCTTGCACACTCAGCAGTGGAGACTTCCTCTTTCTGGCTGTGCAGCACTTCTGGTAAGGCTGTGAAGTGGGTGGAGGCTGGGGAGAGGGAGAGGCTTTCAAGGCTTTCCACAGACTGGCACCAGTGTTTTGGCCTTACCACGCCACAAATGTTCTATACAAAGCTCTATGCCAGACAAACGAGTATCTACCACCCCAGCCCCATACACCTCAGTAATTTCCCTCTTTTATAGGCCCATCAAGAATGCCTTATTCTGGGGCCGGCCCGTGGCTCACTCGGTAGAGTGCGGTGCTAATAACACCAAGGCCATGGGTTCGGATCCTATATAGGGATGGCCGGTTTGCTCACTGGCTGAGCGTGGTGCTGACAACACCAAGCCAAGGGTTGAGATCCCCTTACTGGTCATCTTTTAAAAAAAAAAAAAGAATGCCTTATTCTCTACAGAACCTTAGGCTCTGTCATCTTTCAGGGCTCAGATCAAATCCCATCTTCTAACTACCACATTTGATGTCAAATATTATATTGTACCATATTATTGTATATTGTCAAATATATATTTTATATTCCTTTTTATATTTAAGTATATCTTATCTCCCCCAATACATCATAAGCTCCTTAACGACAGGTATTGTATCTAATACTTCATGTCCCTCACAATGCTCTAGTACAGTGTTCTCAAAGTGTGATCCAGCAGCATCAGCATCACCTAGAAACTTGTTAGAGATGCAATTTCTCAGACCCCACCCCAAACCTACTGAATCCAAAACTCTAGAGTGGGTCCCAGCACTCCATGGATTTAACAAGCCTTCCAGGTGATTCTAATGTACTCCCAAGTTTGAAAACTACTGCCCTAGTATAATAGTACTTAAAGGTGCTTAAGAAATTAAATCAATCCCTCTCCTCTGAGATTCAGGATTGGTAGGTCTGTGGTGGGACCTAGAAGTCTGCATTTATAAGTATCCTAGGAGGTTTTGGTGCAAATGTTTCAGGGAACACATGTTGAGAAATACTGATCTAGAAAAACACCTCTCAGGTACAGTAGCCACTTAATAAGTATGCTGGTTTATTTGTTGAATTATTAAGACTAAATTGGGAAACAGACCCCATGAAGAATCAAATTAATCAAGATTAACAGGAGGAAATTACTAACAGCCCTTAAGTCTTAGAGGATTGAATGAATTTTAGCACTAAAATTCTTGCCATTCCAACCAGGCCTTAAACCCTTAACTCAAAAAACTGTCAATTCATTTCAAGCTTTTTTCAATGCACAAAGCAAAAGGTCCTAGGAAAAATTCTAAATCAGACAAAGCTGTTTTTATAGCTACTTCCTTTCCTATACCTTTCTCCACTTTTCAATGATTCCCATTGTCTATATCCAGAGCTCTCATATTGTCCCAATAAATCCTAGGGGGTAAGGGGAGGAGGCAGGGCTTATCAGCATTATTATTTAAACTGTATTTGCTCCCAGGAGAATGTTTTTTTGTTTTTTTTTTTAAGAAACAGCAAGATTGCAATGCTTAACACATGAAATTTGAAATATCTCTAAGGGGGGCCAACCCCTTGGCTCACTCGGGAGAGTGCGGCGCTGGGAGTGCGGCGGCGCCTCCCGCAGCGGGTTCGGATCCCATATAGGGATGGCCGGTGCACTCACTGGCTGAGCGCGGTGCAGGCGACACCAAGGCAAGGGTTATGATCCCCTTACCGGTCACAAAAAAAAAAAAAAAAAAAAAAGAAAAGAAATATCTCTAAGGGATACTTTCTATTTTTGGAAAATAGAATCTGACTTCCAGTTTTTTTGAGTTCTAGTCAAGATGGCAGAATAGACAGTCCCCAGCGTCACTCTCTCACACAAATCAACCAGTTTACAACTATAAAAATGTAACAACAGCCAAGCTGGGGCCACTGGAGCTCAGGGAAAGAGGAGGAAAGACCTACGGAGTTCATGAAGGGGGAGAAGCCACAATGAGAGAAAGAAAAAACTGCTCAGAGCATTTTGGGCCACAGCCACTTTAAGGCTGGAACTGCTGAATGCACGTAGCAGGAGCCAGCAGAAGCCACAACTGTGCCCTTGGATGGAGTTACTTGAAGGTGACAGGGGGAAAGAGGGCCTTGGTGGCCCCCAGGACAGCAAGACCACTAATAGTGTTCCCGTGGACCTATCCAGGAGAGAGGAGCCAGAACAGCTGTAAAAGGGGAGCCATTCCGAGGCCAGTGAGTCATCTCAAGGGACCGTCACAGGACCCATCCCATGAGAAGTGTTTGGAGTATGGGCCATGGGGGAAACGGGCCCACTGGGAGAACACTGGGACATGGCAAGGACAGCCGATTCAACCCCCAATCAGCAAAGGACCACTCAGAGGAGATTGGTCAGGAATGCAGAATTGCATGGGGTGCAGTTTGACTCAGCCCCAGAACAGAGTTTCTACACACCCGGGTGCACCTGGTCTCTGGAGGGCTGGAAGTAGCTATAAGGTCAACCATCAAACCCTGAGCTGCATAAAAAGTCTTCCCTAGGGAAACAGCAGCAAAGCAGCAATTTAGCTCAACCACAGAGCTCAAGTACTGGTTCCCACAGGAAGTTCCCCCATTTTAAAAGTAAGCAAAGGACAAAAAATTAGTTCTGGCCCAGGCACACCACTAGCACCTTGGGACCCACCAGGGGACCTGAAGTCTGGAGTCGGGGACCAGACCCCCCACCCACATCCAGGCACACCACCAGCATCTCGGAGACCTACCCAGGGGCCCAGGGCATTGAGCCAGGGACCGGATCCCCCTCCCACAACCAGGCACACCACCAGCACCAAAAACATCACCTCCATTTGGGTGGTCCACCACAGGCACCACAGTAACCACAGCTGCCGCGAAAGTGGGTAGACTTCACAACCACCACGCAACTGGTCCACCAGCCACTGGAGTTCATTGACACAAAGAGAGTCACCAGCAGAGACCAAAGAAAAGGATAGGATGTCTCTCTCCACAAAGCCCATTCCAGAGTGACAGAAGAAGCATCTGCTCTTTGATAATATTGGGGGACCTGAACACACCTTTCGGCTTTGGAAAGATCATCTAGGCAATAAATCAGGGTAACCATTACTCTTTCAGAGGGAGAGAAGAAATCTAGTGTTATCAGTGGTGGTAGGGGGGAGAAAGGGGAGATTGGGAGAGATTGGACAAAGGGCATAAAGAATAAGTACAATTTATAACAATATACATACTAGTAATATTGATTTTATCAACATAGTCCACATTGAAACCCAAAAATATGTATAATCAATTATGATTCAATAAATAAATAAATAAAAGAATCTGACTTCCACTTTATTTACTGGATTGTGTCCCTAGAAAGCTGTAGGCCTGGCATAATGTGACACTGGCCCTGAAAATTTGAATCATCTCCTGTTATCAAACAAACCCAAGTTCTACTAAAGAGATTTGTGGGACTTCTATTGGTCTTCTACCTTGATGGAGGAGAATAAAGAGCAGGTGGTAAGAGACCAACATCTGTGAAGCTGAGTAGCAGCATAGCACCGTAACCTTCTTAAGGGTAGTGTAATTCTCTTGGGTCTTTCTCACTTGCATATCTTATTCTTATCCTGAAAACTTGAAGACTGTCCTTACCAAGGCAATCTTTTCTGCTGTCCCCTAATATTTACTTCTCATCCTAGTGGGGAACATGTTCTCAGTCTACTGTGAATATGCTATATTCAAACCTGCCTTTCTGACTTCCTTATGAATATTTTCCCCCTTGCTGACCCAAATCCTATTCAGTTTTCAGGGTCTAGCTCAATAATCTCAACTCCAGCCCTTACTGAACTCCTACAGTACTTGGTCTGTGCCACATACTTTACCATCTAAATCAGGTTCCACCTTTAAGTGCCCATCTCATACTATACTTCCTCCCCAGCTGAACTAAAAGACTGCTGGAGCCTGGAACCACTTATTCTCCTCTACCTGGTATATGAGAAAAGCCTATACTTTGCGTGAGACAGAATTGGGCTCAATTCCGTGGAGTATAATGGGCTGAGCCTTATGACTTAATGGCTAAGAGCCCAGGTTCTGCAGCCAGGTAGTGTGAGTTCACATCACAACTCTATCACTTACCAGCTCTGGCCCAGTTTCCCTGTTTGTAAAATGGAGATGATATTGATAATAGTCTTTATCTCATGAGGCTATTGTGTGTATTAAATTAGTACATATAAAGTGATAACCTAGTTATTTGCTAGCTACCAGGTACTTTAAATGCTTTACATGCGTTTCCTCAAATAACATTAATAATGCTAAATGCTTACTAGCTTGTAGCTTTAGGCTATCTGTCAACACTGAGTAGGATTCCTAATCTACAAAATGGTAGCAATCATAACTGTGGAAGTGATTAAATGACACGGTATATATAAACGTTTGGCTCAAGACCTGGTACATTGGATTAGGAATGCCAACAATAAAGTAAAATTTTGATTTTCTTTTTTAGTATGTATTGATCTTATTATATTTCTGTGTAATTCTTTTTTTTTTTTTTCCTTTTTGTCTTTTTTCGTGACCGGCAACGGATCGCAACCCTCAGTGTCGCGCCCGTACCGGACCGGGACCGGCAATGGGATCGCAACCTTTGGTGTTGCCCCCACGCCTCACTCAGCCAGTGAGCGGCCGGTCTGCATGTGGGATCCGAACCCTTGGCGGGAGCGCCTGCTGCACTTCCCAAGCGGCGCACTGTAGCAGTGCACCACCGGGCCGGCCCTATTTCTGTGTAATTCTACTTGGCACCCCATAAAGAAAAAGGCCAAGCTTAAAGATGGTACTAGCCATGCTGACTGGTAGTCTTTAGAGAAACTTTATTGGAAAGAACATGCAGCAGTTCCTCCTGTAAACTGGAGGAGCTCTTCTAAATGTAATTACCCTAGAGCAGGGCCTCATAACCCTTGCTTCAAATCAGAATTCCATGTGGAATGCCAGACCCCATTCTTGAAGATCCTGATCCAATAGATACAAAGGATCTGCCTCTTTAAAACTACTTAATAATTCTCATGCACAATCAGGGTTAAGAACCACTTCTCCAAGATTTAAATATGACATCAAAAATTGACAAACCTCTCTTTCCCATCTTGCAAGATGACAGGTGAAAAAGCTAAGGAGCCGGATACTAAGGAGAAGAAACCTGAAGCCAAGAAGGCTGATGGTGGTGGCAAGGTTAAAAAGGCTAACATCAAGGCTAAAAAGCCCAAGAAGGGGAAGCCCCACTGCAGCCGAAACCCTGTCCTCGTTAGAGGAATTGGCAGATATTCCCGATCTGCTATGTATTCCAGAAAGGCCATGTACAAGAGGAAATACTCAGCGCCGGGTTCGGATCCCATATAGGGATGGCCAGTTAGCTCATCTGCTGTACGGCCAAGGCGGATTCCTCACAAATTGGTGTTCTAAATTTCTTACCAAGAACCAAATTAAATAACTGATATATTTAAAATTCCTCACAAATTGGTGTTCTAAATTTCTTACCAAGAACCAAATTAAATAACTGATATATTTTTTTAAAAAATTGACAAACCTCTGAGATACCATAAAAGATATGGTGGAAGGAGAGAATTCAGTAGCTTGAACAGAATGTTAATTCACATCACTTGACTGAAAGGTACTGTGCTTTTCCTCTCCTCAAACTTTAGCTATTTGCCTTATTTTGCCTTACAGAAGGATTGTTTTCCTCTTCAAGTAACACTGCCCTTCAGATTCTTTAGAGACACTGCTTCAAGAATAAGGTAGGTCTCAAGATCCTTTAGACTAGGTTTAAGTGTCAAGATAGTATCAAGGTTGGAATACTCTACTTGCCAAATCTAACGTATTAAACCAAATGGCCTCCATTATACTCTTAGCTGAATATCCCATGTACGGAGGCTATCGATAATCAGATGAATGATTGAACATTGCCAATTCTCGCTGCCTATTCTGAAGCAGTCTTTGTTTATTAAGACCAGCTTTATCAGTCTGGTCAACTTTATACTTTTCCAGGCTGCTGACTAAAATAAGAGCTTGGGGTTGTCTGAAGACTACATTTGGGTATTGAAGCTCTTCTTCCCTTACCTTTCAGAACCTAAAGATAATAGTATACAATATTGGATTATACTGCAGCCTTTATTTTCCAGAGAGCCAATTCACTTTATAATGTGTTTATGGCTCTAATATAATCATTAATATGCAGTGAAACACACCCTGACTTGTGTTCTTGAAAGTTACCTGAGTCTAAATTCCTGGATTTAATCACCAAAATGTCCTCAGGAAAACTTGACATTTGACAGTCTAGCTCTATGCTCTTTGTCCATGCCCTAGGCATGATGCAAAGCAGAACTGAAATGGGCTACTCTAAGACTATTTTCTATCCCTACTGCTTATGCCAGTCTGCCTTTATCTCAAACCACCTCCCTCCCCACCTTCAAGCTATACGGTCCCTGTCTTGCAGAAATCTCAGCTATAGCTGTTGCCTGGAAACTTGGGAGCCTTGAAATGAATATCCGCTAGGATAGCTAAAGACAGCTAGCTATAGGGGAAAATAGACCTCCTATTGGCAGTAAAATGCGGCAGATTTGAGATAGATTCTTGGTTCACTTCTAGAAGTCTTCATATCTTTTTTGTGTGTGTGTGTGACCGGTAAGGGGATCGTAACCCTTGGCTTGGTGTCGCTCGCACCGCACTCAGCCAGTGAGCACACCAGCCATCCCTATATAGGATCCTCGGCACTCCCAGCACCACACTCTCCCGAGTGAGCCACGGGGCCAGCCTGAAGTCTTCATATCTTAATACATACAACTGTAGAGATTTCAGTGTGGTGTTCTCAGGTAATTATAAAGTAGCCTGTATAATAAACATTGTACAGTCCATTCTTCTGATTCCTTCTCCCCAAAAGTGGTTATACTGACATATCTGACAATTAGCATCCTTCCCTGGTAAAGAGCCTAATTTAGGTAAGTTGGAGAAGGGATGGAAAGGAGGAATATTGAATAGTAAAGGAACCAGCTGCCCAAGCCTTTCTTCCTCCAACACTCAAGCTCACAGTGTTAAACGTCATCTTACCCCAGGACTGAGTTTTCCAAGGATTTCTCCCTGTTTAATACTCTATTTGGGAGCTAAGAACTCCATTTAAAACAACCTATCGGACTAAAAATATGTACAAATGTGAATTTTCAGTCTTCAATTTCCACTACTACCGGCTAGGTTATTGCTTTGCTTATTCAAAACTTTCATAGGTAAGACTCGAGATACCCATATCTTTCACATCACTTTTATTCTGAGAATAGAAAATAGGCCTATGTCAAGACTACCTGATCCTAAATGTCAATCTTTTCTTTGCCAACCCCTGGTTCCTGCCATTTAGGCCTCATGGAGCCAGAAGCCTTAAACATATGTCCTTATGACTCAAATCACAGGATGCCAGCCAGCAGGTTACAGTACCACCTGGCATCATGCAAAAAGGTAAGTTTTCCTAATAATAACTAAATCACTTGAGGGAGAAAATAAGCTAATGTGAACAGTTTTTCTTTAAAAAAAAACAAGCTTCTGACCATGTGTAACACCTGGTTGTTCTTAATGTTGGAACGTGGTATCTCTTCAGCACTTCCAGAAAGGAGTGGAGAATACAGACAAAACCTAGTAAGAATGTTTTCCTTCTAGAAAAATCCAAAGATAGCTAAAAAGATGGCTAACTACAAATATAATGCTTGTCATGTGGTCCCAATCAAAAGGCTCGAGGAACATAAGGCTAGCAGCTGCTGCTGCTGCTGTTAGTGCCCCTGGGACCCTCTGCAAGGCCACCGCCATCACCGGACCTGTAAGCTACCAAACCTGTAAGCCGCTGCTGCTGAGGAAGCTGAGGACTGAGGTCGTGTCGTCTGCCAACAGCTCCTGAAATCTTTCCCAATTACCTAGCATGGACCTGCATGTGAGGGATCTGGTGACCCAGTCTGTACAATGGGTTTGAAGGGTCTGAGGCCTAGCTCTGACAATATAAATGGAAACTTAGTATAACTAAAATAATGAAACATTTTGGCTTTAGTTATGATTTGCCTTACTAACACACATCATACTCCTTCCTTTGTTCTTAAGGCTCTTGTTCCAAAAATGCTGGTTTGTGAAAGGTAAGATAAACCATCTTTCCATTGCCAGAATAGAGAACAAAATACCTTTATAGCTGGACTTTTAAAGTGAGGTGGCCATTAGGTCATAGGCATGGCAGATGCCTAAGCTTCAATTAAAAACTTAAAAGATCTGTGTTGGGGGCCGGCCCGTGGCTCACTCGGGAGAGTGCGGTGCTGATAACACCAAGGCCCCGGGTTCGGATCCCATATAGGGATGGCCAGTTAGCTCATTAGGTGAGCGCGGTGCTGACAACACCAAGTCAAGGGTTAAGATCCCCTTACCGGTCATCTTTTAAAAAAAAAAAAAAAAGATCTGTGTTGGTGGGCTCGGAGTACTTCCATTACTTCTCAGTGGAAGTCACTTGGGACTGAATTCCATCAAGGACTTGCATACACAACGTTCTTAGTTCTGCATGAGATTTTCAAAGAATAAAAGACCAATTCCTAAGACAGAAGGAGAAAGAATAAGCATACTATACATGAACCAAGTCAGGATCCCCAACCAAACAAGCTTGAAGGGAACATCCAAGAGTTACAGGAGCCATTAATGGGGTTACCCACCACATTGGGTAGGGAAGGTGCAAGGGAACTAAACAAAACAGAAGTTAGCAAAAAGTCAGTGATTCCTACTCTGACACTTAATCAAACATAGAAGATATTGCTAACTTTAATATCCTAGAGTTGGTTGTCTAGACTAATTCGCCAGTTCTGGTTTTCAAATGACTTTTCTCTTACAGTCATCTCCTATAGTGATTCAAGAAACATAAAAAAAAAAAAAAAAAAAAAAAAAAAAAAAAAAAAAAGAGGCTCTGGATAATAAACATCCTAACAATCATAAGACCTGCAGAAAAGGTAAAACAACTTTTTTAAACGAATATCATGGTTTTAACTAATATCACTAATGTGTTCTAAATCTTCAAAGATTTAGACAAGCTTTTCTTCTTAAACTGTATTTTCTTTTTTTTTTTTTTTTCCACTGGTAAGGGGATCACAACCCTCAGCAAGGTGTGGTCTGCACCACGCTCAGCCAGTGAGCACACCAGCCATCCCTATATAGGATCCAAACCCATGGCCTCAGCGCTACCAGTGCCATACTCTCCTGAGTGAGCCACAGGGCTGGCCCTTAAACTGTATTTTCTATTACAATCCCTCCATCACCCACAATAAAACACAGGAAAAGCCCTGATAGCTTTAAATCAGACTTTGAAGAAAGGGCTGTCTAGGGCTCTATTTGAAATGCTACTAACACATGTCAAGCTTAGGTCTTCCATAAAAACACTCGCTATCAAAATGACACTACCTCAATCTTTTTCTCCCCACAGGTCAGAAAATTGAGGGAGAAGTTTTAGATTAAAGAGACAGCAGACATAAGGTTTAAGTCTCTTTTTAAACTTTGGGGAAATCTTAACTGTCAAGTTTTATGAAAAATTCTTGTCATTGTTGGCATCTTAACAAGTTTTCATTTATTTAAATAAAGAATATTTTTCCTATGAAAACTTCATTTGTTTTATTTTTTTTTTTATTCTTCCTGTTTTCATATTCTCATTCGTCAACCAAAAGGCTATAGGGCTTATTTGCCTATTTCCCTTATTAGTAGGGGAAATACATTCAGCATGGGGTTACAAAGCTATTCCATAATTAGATTCTTTATCCTCCAATTTTTTTTCTCCATCACTTACAATATGACCATCTGCTGTGGATTGATGTCCCCCCAAAGCTTAGTCCTCACTGTGACAGTGTAAAGAGGGTGGGAAATTCCGTCACGATAATTGAAAGGTGGGGCGGCCTTGAAGAAGTGATTGGACTGTAGGACCATAACGTAGCAAATGGATTAATAATAGTGGTCAGGAGCATGGTTCTGAGGGCTTTAAAAGGAGAGTATGTGAGAGTCTCTCTCTGCTCTGCCATTTTCTGCCATGTGAGACCCCTGCATTGCTGTAAAGCTACCACCAAGGAATACCCTCACCAGATGTGTTCCCTGGACTTTGGACTTCAGTTTCTGAAACTGTAAGCAATAAACTTTATTATTTTGCAAATTACCCAATTCTGTGTATTTTGAAACAGACTAATACACCATCAGATCAACCTTCTTTAATCACCTCTCTATATAAATCTTCCATGCTTAAAGGATATAGTTTTTATGAGAAGCTGAGCTTGGAAAATGGCCTTCCTAACTCTGTAAAAGTCAATTTACTCCCATCTTAAATATGACTTATTATTTTCACTATGTTCATTTTAAAATGTCACCCCTTGCCCTTCAATCAGTTTACTACCATCTTAAATACACCTTATTCTTTTTCACTCAGTTCATTTTAAAATGTCACCCCTTGCCCTTCAACCACTCAAATCCCTGTTCTAGAATTTTTAAAATCCAACTTTTATTCCTCACCTCATTTAAACCTTCCCTGTCTTTTAAATTTAACATGGCAGTTAAATATAGACAACTTTCTCCAACCTCAACCATACCACAAGCCTTCATGAGGGAAGTCAGAATCATGTATTGCTTGGAATTTGCTAAACAACTAGCCCAGTGCTATGCATCTATTAGATATTCAAATACTTGGTGCTTATACTGAACCAAGAACCAATTTATCACAGGCCAAAATCAGTTCCTCTTAAGCTGTAATTTTTTATTGAAGCTAGTTAATCCTTTTAAAATAGTGACACTGGGTTTTTGCTAGTTTAGTGATTGGCTCAGGTGTATTTAGATTTACAATTAAAGGTAGAAGTTACAGTCAAATATTTTCTGCCCTTAGGAGGCTCATTCCTACCTAAGTATTTTCTATATTCTTCTCAAATTATCTTTTTCTTCACTTAAAGCAGAAAATGGCAGGGGAAAAAACTTGGCACTTATTTTTTTTTTTTGTCTTTTGTCTTTTTCCGTGTCCGGCAACGGATCGCAACCCTCAGTGTTGCCCCTGTACCGGACCGGGGACCGGCAATGGGACTGCAACCCTCGGCGCTGCTCCCGCACCTCGCTCAGCCAGTGAGCGGGAACCGGTCTGTATGTGGGATCCGAACCCTCGGGCGGGAGTGCCGCCGCGCTTCCCAAGCGGCGCACTTATCCAGTGCGCCACCGGGCCAGCCCAAAATTTGGCACTTTTAATATTTAGTACATTCTAGTATATTTTGCACAAAGGAGGGCTACTGACTTTCTCCCTTAAATTTACATAATATAAATAAGATTTACTTTCATCTCTTGACTTATGGCTTATACATATTTTCAATTTTTTAAATTACACTTTGGTATATTACTATATTACTATAAAAACAAAAGGATGTTCCCTAGGAGAAAAGGCCCAATATCAGATGTCTTCCTTTATCATATTTTGGATACATAGAATCTTCCCCTAAAAGGCCATGCAGTCTTCAGTAGGGTGACCACATAACTTTTCCTCCAAACCAGAATACTTTTGAGCATGAAAGGGGACACTATCAATAATTATCCTGGGACAACCAGACAAACCAGAATGGCCACCCTAGTTTTAAGAGAAAACGTCTCTTAAAAGGCAATTGTGTCATTCAAAATACGGGTGCCAGAGCTACTCAAATATTTAAGAAGTTTTTAACCCGTTGGAAGAAGGCACAATAGAAGCTAAAATATCACTTTTTTGGCTTCTAACATAACATTTGGTCTAAGCTTCAAGAAAAACCAAATAAACTTGGGGAAAAAGTATTTATTTTTTAAAAAAGAAAAGTTTAAAAGCAATTGCCTCAAAGCCTTTCTAGATTCCCCAAAATCCTAACAATTCCCACATGCTCTCATAACATGTAGTTTGTCTCTATATAACCTTTCATCCTACTTTATTATTACTAAACTATAAGATGCTTTAGGATAGACATGATCTTGATTATGTACTAGTCCTGTGCCCATAAACAATCAAGATTGCTGAATGTGGAGAATCTATACTCTATAGACATGGAGCAAAAAGAGACTCAGTACACTGGGGTAAATATTTCTTTCACAATATATCAACCTTTCCAAAACCTTAGTAATCAGGTTCTCTTCTCCATTTTTGTCCTATTAAAGCAATTTAATTTATGGAATAGGAATAAGACTTTCTACTTACAAAGTTTCTTTCCTAAAATTAGGTTTTAAAGTTTTCACTCTTACAATTATAGTATGAATTGTGGGGGGAAAATTGCTAAGACCTATTATTCATGTCCTGGATACATACCAAAACATATCCCATTGATTCCACATCTTTTTTCTGTGGTTGGTCCACACTTTATGGTCCTTTTTTGTGCAGGCTTTCCAATCAGCTGTGGAAAGTAAAACAGGAAAGGAAAAAAACTTCAAATATTTTAGTCTCTTCTTCCCACATGTTCTCTTACAAGATAGATGATGTCTTACAGTTGCTGCAGCACTTGACATATTATACCCATGTTCTCAAGTCCAATAATCAAGTATCTACCACGTTTATGACACTATTTAAAAACTGTAGAGGCATAGGGCCAGCCCGTGGCTCACTCGGGAGAGTGTGGTGCTGATAACACCAAGGCCACAGGTTCAGATCCCATATAGGGATGGCCGGTTAGCTCACTGGGTGAGCATGGTGCTGACAACACCAAGTCAAGGGTTAAGATCCCCTTACCAGTCATCTTTTGAAAAATAAAATAAAATAAAATAAAATAAAA
>NW_007730794.1:0-83366 GCF_000696425.1 Galeopterus variegatus | reverse complement strand
AAAAAAAAAAAAAAAAAAAAAAAAGAGAATTCAAACTGTGAAACCATTTATTTTCACATTTCTGTTACAGATTTGTTCTCTTATGACTCTGCTATCCATTATATGGACAGTTCTTAAGTCCTAACATTCAGAAGTTTTCCCTCAGTACATAAAGGAAATGAGTATTAACTGAAGAGGCTTAAATCAGCAAGTCTTGCCATTTTTGCATAGGACCTTGAGGGAAGAAAAATGAAACATCACTAGAAAAAGGGGAATGTCAGTGTGTCACTTCTTTATTTCAGCAACCAGACTAATCTCCCAGACTGCTTCTTATACCTTAGACAACACAACGGTTTTTGTCTTATCACATCTTTTATTTCCTGGTTCTGAAAAATATCCAGATTTATGTGTAGTGTTGACAACTTTTTTTCTGTCTAACCTTCAACGGCCATAAGTCTTTTTTTCATGCCTTTCTAGGTCATTTCAGGCCCCACTATTACTTCCTTATAGGAATATAGTCTAACACTTTCTTAGCAGCTGTTGTACTGCCATCTAAACTTTCACCCACCTTGGGATCTTTTCTAAATACTTTGGGGATAAACACTGGTTCTTATGCTTTTGTGAGGTGGAGGCGGGAGGATCACAGTTTTCAGAACAAAAGCTCAGTATGTTTGGCTTTCCACTATGAATCTGTAGCTTTCTGTCCCTCTTGTTCTCTCCAACTCTTTTCATCGAGCTCTCCCCCCCAATCCTAAAACTCCCTTTAATCTGACTAGGGCATCCATCTTCTTACCAAGCACTCTGATACTATTATTGCCTCTTGAATTTGGAGACTCTACAACATTATGCTAAACAAAAACTAGCTACAAAGAATTCCTGTCCTTGGTGATTGTTTTTTGGCTGTTCTGCCTATCTCCTTTATAATTCCTCTTATCTCCCCTCAAAATGTAAGTTCCCTTTCTATCTAGACAACTTTCACAGACAAGGTTTCTTTCCAGGAAGACCTCTAACTAGGCCCATTCCTTCAAGTGCCCAGGTCTCTTTCCTAAGATGGCCACCACAAAGCCCAGGGAAGGAAGTACAAGTTCCACCCACGCAAATCCGCCATCATTCTGGGGGCCAGAGGAGGATGGACTAATAGAGACGGGCTCGAGAAGGGCCCCCCGGGGGGGGGGGGGGGGAAGGGCCCAAAGACTAAAGGCCCGGCAGGCCCACAGCTGATATCACTGCCTCACGCTCAGCCAGCGTCGACGCTGCTCGTCACAGGAAGTGGGGGCCCCACCCCCCAACGTGAGGCACCGGAAGTGAGCGTTGCTGGGGCACGGATGTGAGGCCGAGTCCTGTGTGGGGAGAGTGTGTGGGGGCTGAGGTAAGAAAGGCGTGTGGGCTCTTGCTTGGCGCCTCGGAACCATTCACCTTTACTGTCCTGGGATCCTTCGCTATCTAGTGTCGTCTCTTTTCCCTTTCCGATTTGGGCCGGTAGCCTTCGGCCTTGTGGGCTCTACGCAGCTGTTCTGGCTACCGGCCGTCCGGTTCCGCTCCGCAGGGCCTCCCTAGCGTCTTTCTACGTTCTTTCTAAGTTAACCACCTTCTCCTATTTAGTCCCTTTGTTTAAGTCTACTCAGATTTTTTTGTTTAAAGGAAGAAAAATGATTCTTTTACTGAGGCCCCGCCCGAGCTCTGTTAAGAGTTTAACCAGGAACTCCATCTACATCCAGCCCCCAAACTTGACTGATTCGTGTAGTTTGTCCATTTCACTGTGGTCTAATACTAAGGAAAAGGTGAAGAGTCCCCTGTTAACACTTTGATGTGGAAGATACTTAAAGGGACATGACTGAATGATGATACTATGAATTCTAGTGCCCTTAGTGTACTGTAATTACGTTGTTTTTTTTTTTTTTTTTTAACCCTGGAAGACAAGGTCGGCTTCCTAGAAGCTGCTGGATCTGGTGCTCATCACTCTTTTATATGACTTAAACCCAAGAAACATAATACTTGGTTCTTCCTAACAAACCTCTAATTTGTAATGAAGAAGTATGAAGTAACTATGGATAAGTAAAACGTGTCAAAAAAAAAAAAGTCAGGATTTCTTCATCCAAACATGACAGATATTTTTTAAGACAGTTTTACTAATGATTATCATTAACAAATAGCCTTTGCAGCAAATTACTAGAGTTCCAGCTGATCACTTGTATTTTCTGTCATAGGTTCCAACATTGCTTATGTCATAGAATGGGGGAAGGGGTGTGGAATTGTGGGAAGGGCCAAAGGAGAGCTTGCTCTAGAGACAACAGCTGTAAATCTAGCCATTTTCCAGAAGTTTCCTATGGGGGTAGTTTAATATAAATTAAGTTTTTTTCCCATAATTTTAGTCACAATGCTCAATAAAGATCTCCAGTAGAAGAGAATTCAGGGCCAAGCCCGTGGCGCACTCGGGAGAGTGCGGCGCTGGGAGCACAGCAGCGCTCCCACCGTGTTCGGATCCTATATGGGGATGGCCGGTGCGCTCACTGGCTGAGCGCGGTGCGGCCTGTCTCACTCAAAAAGGACAAAAAAAAAAAAAAAAAGAGAATTCAAACTGTGAAACCATTTATTTTCACATTTCTGTTACAGATTTGTTCTCTTATGACTCTGCTATCCATTATATGGACAGTTCTTAAGTCCTAACATTCAGAAGTTTTCCCTCAGTACATAAAGGAAATGAGTATTAACTGAAGAGGCTTAAATCAGCAAGTCTTGCCATTTTTGCATAGGACCTTGAGGGAAGAAAAATGAAACATCACTAGAAAAAGGGGAATGTCAGTGTGTCACTTCTTGATCATTTTTAAGAAGAGTTGGTAAAGTAGAATGTCTCTAAGCAAATTGGATGGGTTGTGAGCTGTCTGACATAGGTTTCCGGCATTCTCAGATCCCAAAGAGCAGCAAGGCTGGTAGCCTGCCTGTCCTATTATATTTTTAAGAACTTGAGAGGAGAGCTTTAAAACAGTACCCTATTGTCTCCTGAGCTTTAAATTAAAAAATTAAAAGTACACTATTCCAGTGTTTATCCAGAAGTTTAAATAACAGTATTCTTGTGGTTTGACTTGTCCTCTCTAATGTTAAATACCATCAAACCTAATAGATGGTAATAGACTTTTAACAGCATTTAAAATAGAGTGACATCTTATCACCAAAATACAGTTTAAATTAGTAGTTTAAATGATTGGCAGGCCCTAGAATTTATTACAAGAATGCGAATTACACAATGATGTTAAAATGTTTCAAAGAAGTAAAGAATGTTTTAAAGAGGAGAAAATGTTGGGGGGGGACACAAGGAACTAAGGGTTTTGTTTTGTTTTTTTTATAGAACTTGGGTAACTTCAATTCCAGAAGTGACTCCACTTCCTAGGGCTACCTTTCGGTACGTTTCATTTCTGATTCCCTAAACCATACTTTTTTTTTTTTTTTCCAGCACTTGGATTCAGCGCCCTCATTTCTAGTATGGAAGAAACTTACAGTATGTACTTCTTGTTGCTTTTAGAAAATAAGTTAAATCATTTACGTATGGTTCTGTGTCTGCAACTTTTAGTGTGTTGGAAAAAATTCATATTTCTTCCTGAACTGCTGAGGAGGAAAGGTCTGTGTGTTATTGATGTAGAGAAGTGCCCAAATTTGAAATAAAGCATTTGAAATTTAATTAAAGAGGTATGGGAAGTCATAGAAGTTTGAAAAGGCTGCAGTTAAGACACCTCTGTGAAACTATATTTTTATTAAATGAGGCATTTTTACCTCCTTAGGACTTCAGCTTCTCGTATGACAAAGAAGTAGTAACCTTTCCATTTTGATGGGTAACATGGTATGCATAATCATATTGATGTATGTTGAGTTTTTAGATAAATCCTGGGAAGGATTCTTATTTCTCAAGTGATCCTGGAACCTTAAATGGCCCAAAAAAATCAAAGGGGAGCCAGCATCTAGAATCATACAAGTGTAGAATCAAAAGGGACCTGAAAAATTACGTTAACTTATTACAACAAAATAGAACTTAGATTAATTTATTTGCCCAAGGTTACCTGGTTAGTTAGGGACAGAGTCAGAACCAGAGTCTTCTATATTGTTTATACCTAATACCTTACTTGATACCATAGACACTATGATTTCTAGGCCCTGACCATATTTGAGGACTATGAGTCAATGCCTGCAAATAAAACTTGTCAACAGGGCCTACTTTATTTTCCTACTTTGCTGTCTTGTTCAGAATCTCCTTATAATGTTATCCAACAAAAGAATATTTTAGCCCCATCCTACCTTGTAGGAAGAGTCCAGTGGAAATCTTTACCTCCAAAATATAGAAACTACATAGAAATAATCTTATTTTATTAAATATCTCGAACACAGTGGTTCTCAAACTTTAGCATGCAGCAGAATCACCTGGAGGGCTTGTTAAAACACAGGTTGTTGAGTCCCACCCCCAGAGTTTTTGAGTCAGAAGGTATGGGATCTTAGAATTTGCATTTCTAACAAGTTCCCAGGTTGATGCTGATGTTGCTGATCTGAGGATCACACTTTGAAAATCAGTCATCTAGAAGGCTGATTCTCCTTGATCTTCCTTAGAGCTCCCTTGCCTCTTAATTTTTCTTAAAACATTTTTGCTTAAAATATGAAATTTCTGTATGGTATATATATTTATTCTTGGAAGCTTACTACTCTGTTAAATTAGAAAGCAACGTCTCCCTTTCTGTCTCTCAGTTCTTACTTTTTTCAGCCACAATTACTTTTCCTTTAAAAAAAAAAAATCACCTGGTAGAATGTTAGAAATGCTGCCTTAGAAAATACTTTACAATCTCAGGCCCCATTCCAGACCTACTGAATCAGAATCTGCTAACAATCCCTAAGTGATTTAATACCTGGGGATCATGTTAAAGTTTGAGAAATGCTGCCTTAGAATATACTTGACCTCTTTCCCAAATTGACCTGGAACTCCAACCTTAATCTGATAGATCCCTGAAGATCTTCAGCTTCTGTACCTCTTAGCTGATGATACTTTGTCAGGCCTACTTCCTTATTTCCATGAAGTTTTCTCCATTTCTCACCATGGGTTCTAGGTCTTACCCAAATATAAAGAACAGCTGAGTATACTTTTGGAGGAAGCTTGTCAACAGGACCTACTTTGTTTTCCAAAGTAAGTTATATTTCCAGAAAGCCAGACAAAATTTTTGCAGAGCAGTTTGATAGTATTTATTACAATTTTAAATGCACATACACTTCAGTGCAGCACTCTTAGGTCTCTGCCCAAGAGAATTACAGTGCACACAGAAGTATATACTAGATTGTTAGTAACAGCATTGTATACAGTAGTAAAAAACTGGGAACAACCTAAAGGTTCATCATAGGGGAACTAATTAAAAATCTATGGTGCATCCATATGCAGCAATGAAATATTTCTTTTGCATACTGACTTGGAAAGAGTTCCAATATACATTACATAAAAAGAAAAAAGCAAATTGCAAAGTGGAAGATACAGGAAATCCTGCCCCATGCTATAACATGGATGAACTTTGAAGACATTATGCTAAGTGAAATAACCCAGCCACAAAAATATAAATATTGTACGATTTTGCTTATATGACATATTCAGAATAGTCAAATTCATAAAAACAAAAAGTAGAATGGTGGTTGCCAGGAGCTGGGGGGAGTAGGGAATGGGGAGTTGATGTATAATGGGCATAGAGTTTCAGTTTTGCAGCATGAAAGATTTCTGAAGATTGATTGCACAACAGTGTGAATATACTCAACACTACTGAACTATACACTTTAAAATTATTAAAATGTTAAATTTTATGTGTATTTTACTTGTCACAAATTTTTTTTAATTAAAAATAAAATATTTTAAAATCTAGAAAATCAGATTAGAACTGACCTAAATTGCCAGAAACCAAGAAGTAAGGCTTTATGGTCAGAAACTCTCACTAACTCTAACATACACCACTATATGGGGATTATAATGCATAGGAATCATAAGGTACATCCAGTCTGTCAGCTAACATGGCCTAATGTTTGCTAGTGATGGAATAGATTAAATGAAAGGAAACTAATAAGAATTTCATATGTAAACTCTCTTGGTGTCCTGAAGCTTCGGAAATATGAAAAGATTGCTAGTCAAGAAGATCTTGGTTAGCATAATAAGCCTGCCTGTCCTCTAAGACTTTTCCTTCCTAATCATCTGTCCTTCAAGTCACCTTTGTGGCTTATTTGCATCACGATCATGGTTAGCAATTTATTCCATGTTTACCACTCTTCCAGTGAAACTGTTTCAATTCCCCACTGGCTTCTGATTTTCATAGCAGTCTCCAGGCTTATAAGCTTCTTATCAAATGTAAATTGTTTATCTTATTTCACTTTTATCATTGCCTTCAGGGTGGCAAGAGCACTTTATTAGGTTGCCTCTTGTCCTCATAATATACTGAGAATGTGCTTAGCCATTTAATTTCCCTTCCTTAACCAGGCTTGTTAAAATTTGGTACTTAGCCTGGACATCTCATATTGCCTAAGGGTAGCATTTTATAGGTTAGGTTAGGGGCTTTCTTTCACACAACAGTTCCATACATTTGCAGTTACCTTAACCTCAGGAGGTTTTGTTTTTGCAGATTGTTCTTTTGTTTTTTTAAGCTGGCCAGTTTGGTAATCACTAAATTAAAGAATTTCCTGTTTTTTTCCTCACCTGTGTTCCAGAATATGAAAAGTAAAACCACTTATCTGATAAAGGTATTGATTTCATTTGAGAGGAATATAGAGTAACCAAGATGAGGAACTACTTATAGGAGTAAGTTAAAGAAGACAGACAAGAAATCTTTATCCACTAATACTTCTGATGTGGGGGGAGGGGAATGTGTAGGTGTAGTGGGCCTCCAAATCAATATACTGGCACACCAGCAATCCATTCCAATTTCAGCATACTGGTTGGGAAGTTCTGGTTGGACTAGCTAGAGATTAGGAATGACCCTGAGTTAGTACCTTTTTTTTTTTTTTTTTTTTTTTTTTTTTTAAGATGACCGGTAAGGGGATCTTAACCCTTGACTTGGTGTTGTCAGCACCACGCTCAGCTAGTGAGCGAACCGGCCATCCCTATATGGGATCCGAACCCGGGGCCTTGGTGTTATTAGCACCGCACTCTACCGAGTGAGCCACGGGCCGGCCCGGGGATCTTAATCTTTGACTTGGTGTTGTCAGCACTATGCTCACGCAATGAGCTAACCGGCCATCCCTATACGGGATCCGAACCCATGGCCTTGGTGTTATCAGCACCACACTCTCCCGAGTGAGCCACGGGCCGGCCCCTGAGTTAGTACTTTTAAGTAGATGTCATTTCATTTAACTTTCTGTTTTATAGAAAGGGTAACCAATAATGAAAACAATGTTTATGTTCAATCAAATGTAAACTGAGACCTCACCCCACAATTGCCAGTTCCACTGGACCTAATAAGATTTGGTGATAGCACAATTTTATCTTCTCCGAGTTACATTTTCATTTTTAAATATTTAGTCACCCTTCACCACCCCCCATTTTTTTTATCCATTTTCTTTAAACTGTCTTGTTCTATTATTACAGATTCTGTTGAAAAAATCCAGTGTGCCTGGAATGCTGTAGTTTTACAAGGGCCTGTTATAGTTTATGCTTACTGTATTTTTCTCTCTTTTCAGTCGACTCCCTGGACCCTGAAAAGCTATTACAGTGCCCCTACGATAAAAACCACCAGATCAGGGCCTGCAGGTTTCCTTATCATCTTATCAAGTGCAGAAAGGTATTTTCTTAATGTGTCCTCTGATGCCCTCCTGGATTTTTTAAAAGCCAGGGTTTGTAAACATCAAATGATTTTAGCATAAATGTTTTAATCAAATGCCAGAATTGTTTTGGGGAATCTACCTCTGTGTTTCTCCAAGTTTCAAGAGTAAGCATCTTTAAAAGAAAAAAAAAATCAGGTTTTCTGTCTGATCACTCTTTTGTAAACTTAGATGATGTAAACTACTTTAATGCCATATTAATCAAGGCACTTTGACAAGGTTGTTAGAATGCAGATGTCAGCTAGAGGGCAAAAATTCTGCCAGGATTTATGCTTGGAAACAATTTTGGTATTTAATGTAAACAGCATACAATTCAGATTTAACATCCTTTAAAAAAATATTTCTCTTATAAACCCGGAAACATAATATGTCTTTGATTATTTCTCTAGCTTTTTTTAATCTCCAGAGGAAGGAACCCTTAAGGTTAAACTTGGGCAATTATGGATCAGCAGATACCACTACAACTCCCTCCTCCTAAGGATAAAGGTTAGGACAGGGAGCTAAGTGATAAAAAGACACTGTCATAACTCCCCTCTTGTAATGTTCTTAATCTTAGGCCACAAAACCTTTGCATTGAATGCCTGATAAAAATGATGGAGATTGCTGCCATCACAAATTTCTCCATCCTATATTCTCCCTGCTTTACATTATTTTTATTTTTTGAGTTTCATTTGTGACATAACTTTTTCTTAATAAATTTGTTAATTATTGGTATATCTGTCATAAAATTTGGGGTCTATTAACCTCTTTGTTTTGTTTTAAAATAAGGAACTTGGCCAGCAAAGTAGACTCTATCATTTGGGCTTTTTCCTTAATGAAATAGCTGAAATAAAGGTCAAATTGTTCAGAGCCTCATTTCAGGGATCATTACTTGAAACAAGTGTCACTGTATTAATCTGAAAAATCATTGGTTTGCCTCTTCTGCAGCTCTCTTACAACAGCTATTTTCCAGCACTATTGTATTGCAGTAGCAGGGACGCTACTGCAATGCAGACTAAAATTGTATTTAAGTGTTACAATTCATCCTGAATATCAGCTTTCAAATATGTCCAGGGAGCTCTCTACCATTACAGACTGTGCCGCCTGAATGTTGTGACCCTAATAAATAGGGAAAAGATATGTTTCGAATACCCAATCCTAAATTCACTGTTCAGCTCTCTATAAATGACTTGAACCCCAGTATCTTTATGTCATTCTCTACAATTGTAACAAAGAGGCTTACATTTTAATGATTTTTGAAGTAATGTCTGTATGGTTTGTGTGAACCATAAATAATTCCCTCTTAATTTTCTACTATGAGTTTGCCTACCATAGTTAAGCTGTAAGTTTATTGAGCAGGTTTAGGGGAACCATTTATAGAATAAGGCTGAGCCTTTCCCATTGGACTTGAAAAGATCCGAAGAACTGACAGATCTCTTTATTTTGGTTCCACAGAATCATCCTGATGTTGCAAACAAATTGGCCACTTGTCCCTTCAATGCTCGCCACCAGGTTCCTCGCACTGAAATCAGTCGTCATATCACAAGCTGTGATGACAGAAGTTGTATTGAGCAAGATGTTGGTAAGACTGACTAGCTAAAATATTTCAGTACTGAAGGTTAGCCCCCTTCAAATTTATATTGTGGTACACATTGTCAGCTTGATTTTTGGCTTTCATCATTTCAGAAGAACAATACTTTTCTGCCTTTGAGATTTTATCACATAGCTACAATAGGCTGTCAGGTTGTGTGTGTCAGTCTGCTTTCTCTTTTGAACAGCCTGATTTGTTCTACTAATCATCTAAAATAAAAATCCTGGGCTGGGCAGTTAGCACAGTTGGTTAGAGCATCATGTTGATAACACCAAGGTTCAAGGTTCAATCCCTATACTGGCCAACCACCCCCAAAAATAATAAATAAAAATAAAAATCCTTTTATTGCCATAAATATGGTAAACCTCTTTGTTTTTGCTTCTTTCTTGTCTGCTGTCAGCGAAAAGATAAGATCTTAGCTTTCATACTATCCATTCTTCAGAAACAGACCATTAGGCTATCCTGCAAACTTTTAGGCTACTAACTCTTTTAAACACAATAACTTGTCAGTGTCCCCTATGTCAAATCTCTGTCGTCTTGCAGTTAACCAAACCAGGAACCTTGGACAAGAGACCGTAGCTGAGAGCACTTGGGAGTGCCCTCCTTGTGATGAAGACTGGGATAAAGGTGAAGTGCTTCTACATCTTTTTCTTCACAATGTCTAAATCTCAAGGCATTTGCTTAAGACAGAAGGAATATTTTCCTTTTTTATGAATATACCATGTTGTTCAGAATGCATCATTATTTTTATTGGGCCTCCAAATGAGCACATTTGTATCTTTGTGCAGACACATGGAACAGCCTCTCCCTCTTGATTAGAAAAAGCACCTCTTTACATCTGTTTTATTCCATAAATTGTGTTGTACCTTCTGTGCTTGATTTTTACTAGGTACGTTTATTATTATTTATGTCACTTGTGTTTATATCCTTCAATTAAATTCTTGCCACTATGTCACTTAGGTAGGGTACTTGATCAATTTTTACTTCTCCAAACTTAGGTGTATTATTTCCCATCTTACAAATGCAACTAGCATGAACTGGTGTCTAGTAATACTACAAACTATGTTTGCTTCCTTTGGCAGATTTGTGGGAACAGACCAGTACCCCATTTGTCTGGGGCACAGCCAACTACCGTGGCAACAACAGGTAAATGAAACAATTTCATTCCCAGCACGTCCTTCCAAAATCAGAGTGTTCTGTTACCAAAAACACCACCGAAGTATGAATTGAATTCTTTCCTTGATGATGTTCCTTCACGGTAGCTTAGTCTAGGTATTGTTTTGGTGGGTTTCCTTCCCTTATTTCTTGATTCATGAAAAGTTTGCTTGCTTTGTGTTAATCACTGAGGATACAAAAATACTACCTTATAGTCTAGCCAGGGAAACAGTGGTACCAGACATGCTTGTGTTTCAGTTGGGTGTTTTGCTAGGTTTACATTATTTTAATTTTTCCAGCTATACCCCACTGGGATCATTTTTACTCCAGGTAACTAGTGTCTGAGGAAAAAATTGTCTTAAAAGTTCTTTATTTGAGATTGGGAAATTCAGAGTACCTATTGAGTAGGAAAGAAAATGCATCTCTCTTCCCACTGATTTTATGTCTAATTTAAAACTACAAGATTTCTTATTACCCCCAAGACTCAGACCTTAGAAGATCAAGTTTCAATGAAAACCCAAATGAGAGAATATTTCTGAATTAGATAAATGAAGGAATAACATGCTAGACTTCATTTTTCCCCCAAATAGAATATTTATCAATTTTTTATTTCTTAGTTGCTGAGGTTAGTTAATAGTTTTAAGTGTATACTATTTTATATGCACTAAGATAGAAAAACTTAAAGATGATTTCCATGATGTACTACTATAATTTTACCTCAGTTCAAGATTTACTGCCTTTGGTTTGGTTGTCTTGGCATTTTATTTTATTTCATATTTATTGAGTGAGTTGATGAGCCTGTCATATAGCTGAACAGTAGACTGCATTGCTTTTTATCTCAACTTCTGGAAAATGAAAATGGTTAGACCCATCTTAATGCCTGTACAGAATGGGGCACATTCCAGAGAAATGGTAATCATTCTGATTGCAGTAACATTTTGATGGAAATGGGTTTACATTTCAGATGAATGTCCGTTGTTGTTTTCCCCAAAATTACAAAAAAAAACCACATTTCAATTGTCTGTGTGCCTGCCTGAAGAATATAGATATGTCGACATAGTCAAATTTGTCTTTTTTTTTCAGCCCTGCAAGCAACATGGTTATGGAACATAAGAGTAACCTGGTTTCAGGCATGAGAGTTCCCAAATCTCTGCCGTATGTTCTGCCTTGGAAAAAAAGTAGGTGAAATAGAGACAAAGTGTTTTTATTCTTTTCATTGTGCAAAATACAGTTGGTCTTGATTATTCAGATGTGTACAGTCTAAGAACCTTGCAATTTGCATGACCCTGAAAGTGAGTGCTTCCTTTAAATTTTGTGCCGTAAGCACTTTACTCACTTCACCCCCTCCTGGCCCTGGTAAGAATTTATGAACAGGAAAGTGAAAGATCAATAGAAGTCAAAAGAATATTTTCAAGATGGGGTGACCACTGACATCAAATACCATGAGTAAATTTGGGGACCACTAAAAAGGCTAGTCATTTTTGGCTAGGAGGAAGTCATCTCTGATTTTCAAGGCTTAATATTAATGGGGAATTGGGATCAGAAATTGGACTGCAGGGGCCCAAAAGGAAATAGGTGGAGAGAAAATGAAAGTGATAAGTCATAAGAACCAACATAAAGAATGATATTCACATGTCTTCTCTTGACATCAAAGACTGCTGGGTAAACAAGTACTAAATTTGTATCATACTACCTTGTTAAAGAAATTCTCACATAGGGGCCGGCCCAGTGGCGCACTGGATAGTGCGCCACTTGGGAAGCACGGCAGCGCTCCCGCCTGAGGGTTCGGATCCCACGTACAGACGACCGGTTCCCGCTCACTGGCTGAGCGAGGCTCGGGAGCAACACCGAGGGTTGCAATCCCGTTGCCGGTCCCCGGTCCGGTGCGGGGGCAACACTGAGGGTTGCGATCCGTTGCTGGACACGGGAAAAAAGACAAAAACAAAAAAAAAAAAAAGAAATTCTCACATACAAAGCACCAAAGATATTGTCATTTTATTTAACACAAACTTTCTTTTCCTGTTACCTGCAAATTTACATTTCCTTCCTTTCATTCTTTGCTACTGTTTGAGCTAATTTTTAGGTGGCTATAGGATTCCCTTTAAAATATTTTCCTGTGAATACTTGTATTTCCCAAAAAATGAGATCAAATTATATGACTAAAGTTTGATAGGGGAAGGAGCATTTTCTTTTCCCATGCTCTTGAATGGAATTCAATCACTAATTTTAAATTCTACTTTATATTATTATTCAATATACCCCAGGAATAAGTCATTCGTGTTTAGTAAGAATAGTGAATTTCAGTTGAGGTGGTGTATTTATTTTTAAATATTTCTACTCCTAGATGGAAATGCACAGTAACTGAATATCTAGCTCAACAAGTAAGTGTTTCTGTTTTATTTCACTATCTCTTCAGATGGTAGTAAGATTTAACTGGACATAAAGCATTTTGGGTCCAATTTCTTTCAGATTATGATACCAAATTAAAGCTTTGTGTGTGTGCATGTGTTTTCTTTTTAAGTATGTAGCTTCTGTATGGCTTTACATGCTAATGAATAGGCATTTACTAGTTAAATTAGAATTGTGTTAACATGCCAAGTTGTTTTCCATAACATTAGTATACATTTTTCTTTTTTTTTTTTTATCAAAGTTGCTTTCTATATCACACCTCTTTTAATGGACTGATATTAATCAGACAACTGTGCTTCACTGCTCTGAAATTCCTTACACAGTACAGTTTAGTACTCATCAAAAAAATTCATACTCTTTTTAATGATCACATAAAAGTTTTGGGTACCTAAAAATCTTAAACTGTTGATCTTATCTGAGCAGTTGATTTAGCAGAACCTCACAAAATCTGTATGAAGAGACTAAAATCTCCCACTTTTTCACAGATGAAGCCTTTCCTTGAGGTTACCCTCTGTGTCATGGGAGAGCCAAGTTTGATGCTGCAAATGCTACCTTGGCTGAGGTTGCCTAGCCACATTGCTCTTGGCAAAGGGAATATTATAAAGGTTGGGAATGGGATAATATCCCAGCTATCTTGCAGACGGCAGGCCCTCAGTGAATACTGAATGAATGAATAAAATTGGCCTGTTGCTTTCCAGTCCATTCACTCTCTGGACTGTGACACAGATGAATCTCTGAGTTAAGGGTTCATTTTGTAAGAGAACTGATGTTTCATTTTATAAGACAACTTAAATGAACTTTGTTCATTTTGTAAGAAAACTGATGTTTCTTGTAAGAAGAAGTGCAAAGTGAACACCCCTTAACTATGGACAACAATATTTATCAGTTGCTTCTAGTTACCAGCCATTTTTGTTGGTAGGTTCTGATACCAAATTGTTAAATACATCTGGAAGCCAGAAAATGGATTTGGCCCCAGAAGGGAAAGAGACTCAACAGCACTGGGGTGTATCAGGAAATCATACATTGAACAGACCTGGATAAATGATGAACTTTGAATTCCTGTCAGTGTACTGCACAAGATACTTGGAGATCATACAGTATAGATAGCTATCCAGTAAAAATGGCTATGCTAAGATGAAAACCTAGGAGAAACTTCTGTAAAAAGACCAGATACTTTTCTCCTTTGGAACTTAACTCTTTGCTGTTAAGCTCCTTATACACTGAAAAATTATTTTTCCATGTAACCCCTTAGGGAAAAAAAAAAAGTTATCCTAGATGAGATAATTCTTAAGAAGCCACAGACCTTCTTATCCTCTTAAGAAAAATGAAGCATCATTTTTTGAATGCCTGCTGCAGAATTCTCTAGCTTCTTTGGAATAATACAAAAGAAAGAGAAGACATGACTTAGTCCCTTAAGGAAGTTAAATGTGGGTGGAATTTTCTTGAATATGCATACATGAGAAGAGTTTTTTCTTTTAGCACTTAATGTGCTTTATCCCATTTGTTTTTTTATCACCAACTCTACTTTTTACTAGATAAGTACCTCAAAAGCAGGTGATATCATTAATTTTTGTCCTCTAATGTACATTGTAACAGCTCCAAAAATATTGTTAAATGAATGAGTAGAGTATATGAGAGGAGAAAAAGATGGATACAAGTTAATTAGAATTAATCCACAATTGTCTGAAGGAGTCAATTGCCTGGATAATCATTGCTAATGTTCTTCTCACCTGGGAAACTGTTGACACAAGGAGTGTACATTGATGTCTGTATAGAATGTTTTTAATTCAAGTAACAAGTTTCTGTGTGCTTAGTGGTACTAAAGATCTAAGGGTCAGAAGGTACTTGGTGTTCTGTTATCAACAGAAGATACCTCCAGAAGAACAATTGGGTTATACTTGTGTGGCCCATTGTCAGATGTAGTGGTGCTTTTGTCACCAAAAGGAACTAAGAACTCTTTTTTTTTTCCCATTTCCTCACAGATGCCAGACCCTAGAAGACTCTTGCTTCTTCCTGCTATCAGTGGGTTATTCGTTTTTCTTCTAATCTAATTATAGAATGATAAACTGTGACTTTCATACTGAAAAAGAACTTTTTTTTCCTCCCCACTTTGATGCAAGGACCCTCATATTCAGAATAACTTCCAAATAAATCGTCACTGTAGATAGCTTGGTAGTTTGACTAAGTACTTGCAGCCACAAGATTAGAAGTCACGTCTCATTCCATATTAATGAAACATAATGATTTAAAGTTATCTAAAGTGTCCAGCTAAAGTACACAGGAAACTTGAGTTGGAAAAAGTGTGTACTTGTTTTCTCTGACACATGTGGACCAAATTCTTTTTAGCATTTATAGAAATGGTCTTTTTCGGGCCGGCCTGTGGCTCACTCAGTAGAGTGCGGTGCTGATAACACCAAGGCCATGGGTTCGGATCCCATATAGGGATGGCCGGTTCGCTCACTGGCTGAGCGTGGTGCTGACAACACCAAGTTGAGGGTTAAGATCCCCTTACCGGTCATCTTTTAAAAAAAAAAAAAAAAAGAAATGGTCTTTTTCTAATCAGTGCACCTGTTTATCCATAGTCTCTAAGATGTCGATTCCATTTATATAACAAAACACCCTATTCTTTGAGAATCTTTTAGGACATCTTGCTACCTCAATATTTCTAACCTAGAGTAGGTTTATTTATCTCCCCACATTCCAGGTAGGAGTTGTACTAGCTGTCAAACTAGGTGTGTGGATCGTGTAGGGATGAAGATTGGAATGGAGGGGAGAAACCAGTATACATGAGAAAAGAGATAGGCTTTCCACCTGTGTGTGAAATTTGATTAAGCTTCAAAGTGTAAATGTGTGAGGGCCCTACTGACTACTCTGTGTGTATAACAAGTTAGATCTCTGAAACACTCAAGGCTCTGGCTGTCCTAGCATGTTATGGGCCCATACAAGGAGACTTCATAATCTCCCTGGACCAGTTTTTTGTTTGGATTATTTTTTTTATTTGGGTGTTTTCAGGTTTAGTTCGGTTTTAAAACTAGTGTGGGGAAGAATTTGGGATCTCTATAGATAGGGACTTGGATGAGACATAGTGACAAATATTTTCAAAAATGATCTCTCTAGCATTGATTGCAGTTAACAGATAAGAAGCGGGAGTGGGCTTCTGTGGAATGCCTCCTTTCAAGAGTTATACTGAAAATAGGATTCTTTCCTAATGAAGCAGAGCTCTCTGTTTATTTTGTTCCAAGCTCTAAAAACAGGCTCAAGATAAGCCCCAATATAATAGTATTTCTGCTTCTAGCTGTGTGATCTTAAGTGAATAATTAGACTATTTCTTCTGGAGAGGGTGGTAATATATTGAGGAGGAAAAAATTAACAACCATATGCCCCCTTATTCTGATCATTTATGTTTGTGTATCAACATCTCACAACAACTTTATTTTAAAGTAGTCATATTACTGGAAAATACAAAACCCTTTCTATTTTGTTTTGGTGATGACAGAACAAAACTGTCTGTACTACACTTGTAACCCAGAACTCCTATCTAGTTTAGGAAAAACAAGTAGTGGTGTGTGTCCCACTGCAAAGGATTACCTACTTGACTACAACTCAACCAAGGAATTAAATAGAAAATAGTTACTTTGTGCTTTTTAAATATCTAAAGCCCATCAGTCATTCATGAAAAACTTAATTTTGTTATTTTAGGAGGACATCTGTTTGCTCATGACTCCTAGAACTTAATCACAAAACATCTGATCTTTTGGAGTGTGATCAGCACTCATTATAGGAGAGTGCCTTGCCTGTGTTAATTTTGTTAGCTCACAGAATAGACAATCCTGTTGTTTTTTGGTACACCAATGACTAAAGCTGCCAATTTGGTCCACAAGTATTAAGAGACTGCTTAGTGTTTTTATTGCGCCTAGGATTCACTAATCTGGATTTAGTTTGCTAGAAATTTTTGGAGAATCCCAAGAACTAGTACAAAGAAGTAGTTCTTTATCTCTACTGCTGTCAGAAACTTACTTATCTTTGAGATCTTCTTTTTCAGAGGATCCCCTTCCTTTGGAATGTGAATAGTGGAAAGTAAACAGTTGAATATTCTGCCTCAATTTCAAGTGTTACGGTTAAAGTTTAAATGCAGGGGTGTTTAAAAGGTTTAGCCTAGACAGCTAAACTTTGAGTCCTGCATTCTGGTCTTTTTTTTTTTTTTTTCCCTTTTTGTCTTTTTTCGTGACTGGCAACGGATCGCAACCCTCAGTGTCGTGCCCGTACCGGACCGGGACCGGCAACGGGATCGCAACCCTTGGTGTTGCGCCCGCACCTCGCTCAGCCAGTGAGCGGCCGGTCTGTATGTGGGATCTGAACCCTCTGTGGGAGCGCCGCCGCGCTCCCAAGCGGCGCACTGTAGCAGTGCACCACCGGGCCGGCCCCTGCATTCTGGTCTTAACCAGAGCTTCCATACTCTACCTCAAGGAGAAGATTTGCTTTTTGAGAGATTGCCTTTCTCTGTAAGGGTTCTAGAGGTGCCATTGTGATTTGCAAATGTTCTCACCAGGAATAAACAAATGTAGGTGATAAGTGATGCTTAGCTCTCTTGGTAGCTGTTCCTGAGCTAAACAAAGAGAGTATTTGGATTTAATTTCAAATAATACATCACACTACCCCTTCATTGGTGAGGCAGAACGGCAGCTGCTCGCATTAGTCTCTTAGACAAAATGTATACAGTATATACTGTACTGGCATTCTTGGAGTCCTTCAGTTGTACTTTTTACAATTCACATTAAGCTCCAAAATGGGGAAAAAATGAGGAGATAACATTATACTTAATTTTACCATTTTTAAAGAGGGAGGTTATAAAAAAGCAATTTTTATATTATATTCTAAGTGATCAAAGCTGGACTGGCCTTGGTAGGAAGAGACCTTTAAGAAAATACCCATTTTTGAGGGCCAGCCCATGGCTTACTTGGGAGAGTGTGGTGCTGATAACAGCAATGCCACAGGTTCGGATCCCTATATAGGGATGGCCAGTTAGCTCATTTGGGAGAGCGTGTTGCTGACAACACCAAGTCAGGGGTTAAGATCCCCTTACTGGTCATCTTTTTAATAAAAAAAAAAAGAAGAAATTTTTTTCTTCCACCAAATACCCTGTGTCAGCACCTTGAAGTTCCACATTCCATGCTTTTGGGCATGAACAGAATGCAGGCAGGTTCCTTGCAAGTTGATAGCAAAGGTGATCTTTGCTCCAGTTTCCAATAAACTGCTTATTTCTATCTGAGACCTCCTTAGAATGGACATTAAAGTCCATATTTCTATCAGCATTCTGGTCGCCACTATGTAACCAGTCTCTAAGACATTCCAAACTTTCCCTTGTCTTTTTGTCATCTTCTGAGTCCTCCAAACTCCTCCAACCTTTGCCTAACACCCATTTCTCTGGTTCCAGTTTTCTGTATTAGTCCATTTCTGTTGCTTACAACAAAATACCTGGAACTGGGTAATTTGTAAGAAAACAAAATTTATTGCTTAGAGTTTTGGAAGCCAGGAAGTCCATAGTCCAGGGAACACATCTCCTGACGTGATTCTATGGCAGTACAGGTTGTCACATGGTGAGAATGGCAGAGCAGAGAGAGAGAGACTCTCATGTGCTCTCCTTTTAAAGCTTTCAGAACCACTGCCATGACCACCATTATTAATCCATTCATTAGGGCATGGTCATCAGAATCTAATCACCTCTTCAAGGCCCCACATTTCAATTACCATAATAGGATTTCCCACCCTCTTAACACTGTCAAAGTGCAGGTCAAACTTTGGGGGGACTCAGTCCAAGGCATACAGCAATTCACTGCCTGGTCCAACTAGGTAACTAGTGAGACAAATATGAAATCTAAGATTGTTTATAGCTGGGAAGAACAGCATCCTAGGCTGGATAATAACCTTAGAGAATAGCTATTTGATCAGATTTGCATTTGTGTTTACCTTATTTAAAAACTGTTTAAACTAGTGTAAGAAACTTTGAGAAAACCTGAAGAAGACAAGCTTAGTTGTTTTATATCTTATATATATATACAAAGAGGAAATCAAGTGGTATGAAACACTACTGCTTATGAACCCGACCATGCCTCTTGTTTTTTATTAAAATGCTTATCACTGAGATAAAGTGTGCTTTTCAAGTTCATCTGTTTCAGTTCTATTTACTCAGACTTGGGTTTGAGGTTTTCATCGGACAGGGTCAGGGGCTTAGATTATTTAGCTCCTTGTGTTGGTTTTCTCTTGAGTAGATCTTTATAGCAGAGGTGCAAATTGAAAGTGATGGAAAGTCTTGATCTTGAGATTAGAAACTATATTGAGATATCCTTTTGTTGAATTGGAGATTTCGACAGATGTCAGTGTTTTAGCTTTATAAACCCCTTGAAAAATAAGCATTGATACGGTTCCACTAGGTATGTAACTTTGATATTTACCTATCATAATCTCATATAGAGCTGGAAGAGAGTTTAGCACCTAATCCAAAGCTTCCATCTTACATATGAAAAAATAGGCCTTATATAAATGTGAACCATGACTTTTTTAAAAAAGGAGAGAGAATGATAAACACAAAGTTAAAGATAGTGGTCATCTCTAGGGAAGAGGCCAGGGTGATGAGATCAGGAAGAAATACAGAGTATTAGTAGTAGTCTGATAAGTTGGATAGTGGGTTTCCTGGTGTTTATTTTGTTATACTTCATATGTGTGTCTTAAATACTGTATAATTTTAAAACATTTAAGAGTAATTGCTAAAATAGTTGCAGAGTGGTCACTGTAGGCAAGTCACTGTTCTTAGCATCTTACATATTTCAACCCAGGAGAGAAAAAAAACAGGCCCTTAAAATTTGATCTTTGCTGAGGATACTCAACTTACTGCGAGTGATCTGTGACCATAACCAGGGATTTCTGATTTCTAATTTACTGCTTTTGGCTTCGGTACCATCCTCCTTCCCTACATGTTGATTCAACTTCTCATTCTCCATGTCTGCCAGCGTAGACTCCGTGATAATTACTTTAGTAGCCTAAACCAGCACCCTGAATTTGACACCCCCTTTGACACCCCCTTCCCCATTTTCTGTTGTCTCTGCTCCATCAATTCCCAAGTCAAGTGAAACCCACCATCTTTTACTCTTTTCCTTCTAGGTTTTCAAGCATAGTTATAGAAAAATCACATAAATATGCCATCTGAATCTACTGCAGATGTATGATTTCTCAACTCAGGCACTCATTCCTGTTCGGCTTTTTCAGATTGACCTGGTGACTGTTGCAACTCTCTTACTATTATCCTCAACTTTGTAGTCCCTACTTCCCACCTCCCACTTTCAGCAGATGACTTTGCCTCTAACTTCCTTGGGAAAATACTGGTTATCAAACTGAAGTTACTATTTAACTCTTACAGCATCTCTCTTCCTTTTTCTCAGAGGTATACTTCCTCTTCAAGGCTAACTTCATCTATGTACCTTGTACTATATCCAGTTGTATTAGTTATCTATTGCTGCATGACAAATTTCCATAAAACATAGTAGATTAAAACAATAATAAACATTTATTACTCTCACAATTTCTGTGGATAAGGAATTCTGCAGTGGCTTAACTGAGTAATCCTGTGTTGGGGTCTTGCATGTGGTTGCAGTCAAGACTCAGCCAGGGGTGCAGTGTTCTGAAGACTTGACTGAGACTGGATGACTTGTTTCTTAGGTGGCTCACTTATCACATGCCTGGCAGGTCAGTGTTGGTTGTTGGCAGAAGACCTCAGTTCCTCACGTGGGACTCTGCAGCCAGTTTGAGTGTCCTCACAGCATGTCAACTGACTTCTCCCAGAGTGAGCAATTGAAGAGCAAGATGGAAGCTGTGAATTCTTTTCTGACCAAACTTTCAGAAGTCACAGTCCATCATTTTCACAATATGCTTTTGGTTACTCTGGTGAGCCCTTTTCATTGTGGGAGGGAACTTCACAGGAGCATGAATATCAGGAGGCAAGAATCACTGGAGGCTACCACACTCAGCGTCTCCTGTCCTCTTATATCTTCCATAAGTTACTCCCTCTCCTCTTTACCTTAACTCTATTATCTTTCCTTAATTATTTCAGCTACAAAAATGCTGGTTACATTTATCCTTTAAAAAAAAATAGGGAGGGGCAGTTAGGTCAGTTGGTTAGAGTACAGTGTTATAACACTACGGTCAAGGATCCCTATACCAGCCAGCCACAAAAAAAAAATATATATATATATATGCCCTATTCCCCATATAAATCAGGGTTTAATTGCAGAGAACAGAATCCATTCTAGCTAGTTTAAGCAATAAGGGACTTGTTATCAGGCATTAAATGGATCACAGAATTGTTGGAAAGGCTGAAGAAACAAACTCTAGACTGGACTTCCAGAAATGATTCCTAAAGACTGCCAAGGAAGTTGCTGCTTCAACTACATTTAGGAATCTTCTATTACAGTTGGGAAGCTGCCACTGCAGCTGTCAGTTCAAGAAGTGCACCACCTTTGCCACTGTCAGCATCCCCAAATGATACCTACCTGCACCCTGTCTTAACCCATGCTGGCTTCAGAATCCAAGTGATACACTAATTGCATCTGATTGGCAGAACTTAATTCAGATGTGATTTAAACTAACAAGGGAATGTGGGGAATGTAGTCTTTAGCTTTACAGCCTCTACATGCTAGAAGAATTTGCATGCCAAATAGAAACTCTTCCACACTGCCTCTGAAGCAATTACTCACTTCTTTCCTTCAGTGTCAAGTTTCTTGAAAGAGTTGTCCATAATCTTCAGTTCTTGCTTACTCCTTAATCTATTGCAGTCTGCCCACTCTGTTCTCAATAATATCTCCAGTGGATCACCTGGACCAGTGGTCTATTTTAATCCTGCTGCCTGGAGCGTTCAAAGAGTAGTGGGTTGTTTCTTGTGATGCTTGTGGTAGGAACCATATCAATATTTTATGCACAGAAGAATTACTTAAAGCTACTTTTCTCAAAGGGACCTTGAACTTGAAGACACTTAGAGTTTCAGCTATCACCTAAACTTGCTCTTTCCTCATACATGACTAATCTAGGTTAATGATGTCACTGTTCACTCAGTCTTTTCAGAATTCCTTTGCATTCATTTAGTCACCAAATCCTGGCATTTCAGTACCAGAGATGACTTCTGAAGCCACCTAATTTTTTGCATCTCCACTGTCACTGCTCTATTTCAGGTAGTCACCCCTGGACTCACTAGTTAGCTCACTTGGTTAGAGTGTGGTGCTCATAACACCAAGGTCAAGGGTTCGGATCCCCTTACCAGCCAGCCACCAAAAAAGAAAAAGATAGAAGATTATCACCCCTGCCTGTACTATTGCAGCAACCCCCTAACTAGTCTTTTAGCCATTAGATTTTCCTCTTTTAGTTTGTCTTCCACCTGCCTTACCATAACTTTTAATATATTTAATAATCTGTTCCCAGTTTACCTAGTAATAATAGCAAAGCCTTTTTGAGCATTTGGTATGTGCCAAGCTTTGTAGTGTTTTATATGCATGTCACATTTGATTCCCCATAATCCTAATGAAGTAGATACTATTAGGTCATCACATGGTAGATAAGGAAACTGACGGTCATAGAATTTACAAGATTGGATGAGAGTTGCTTAGATACTACTAAGAGTTGGTTAGATACTACTGTTTGGAGGAACCAGAATTGAAGTCATTTCTGCTGCCCCTAAAGGCAGTACTCTCAACCCCACTGCATTTTACAGCCTCATCTCTCCCTACCCTGTTTATGGTCTAGCCATGGTGAACTCACCATCTCTCTTGACACATTGTGCTCTTTAGTGACCATACCTCAGCACATCTTGTTTCCTGAAATGCACTTGTTCCCTCCCCTTTCCAATACTTTTTCTGCTTAGCATATCTTTATTCCACCTTCCAGTTCTAACTCATATGTTACCTCTTTAAGTAACTTTTTCAAGCTCTCTGTTCTGTGCTCCTACTCTTCTCTATTCATACCCTGTTTAGTAACACTTACTGAGTTGTGTCCTAATTATCTTCTAAATGCCTTTATCAGTCAGGGTTTAGAAGGAAACAGAAACCACTCTTTGATATTTTATGCAGAAAGGAAATCTAATACAGAGAATTAGATGCATACAAAATCATATGAATAGCTGGAGGAGCAAGCTGTAGGTTGGGTTCTCTAGGACTGACAGAACATTACCAAACTAACCCACCCAGGGAGCTGCAGCCTCTGATAGCCACTGGAATACTAAATTTGAGAAGGCAGCACAATATTTACAATTCAGGGACCGGGAAACTGCCACACAATCCTACAACATATGTAGTATTAGACTTTCTACAGAGCCACTGACTAAAGAAAACATTCCAGTACATGGTCAGCAGAGGAGGGAAAAAGGAAACTGGATAATCAGTACCTGAAGCATTGAGAGTATGCTCTAGGATGTGCTGGGGGTTTTGAATGTTTGCTTTTCTAGTAAATTGAGGTCAGTCTCTCTTCCCCCCCCCCCTTAAGGAAACCAGTTCTTTCAAAGTTCACAGGAATAGGTACCATATGCCAACTCCCTCCTCCTCCAAAAAGCCAAAAACTTTGTTGCTATAGTACTTGCGTATCCCCATAGCAGCCAGCCGTTAAGGAAACCAGTTCTTTCAAAGTTCACAGGAATAGGTACCATATGCCAACTCCCTCCTCCCCCAAAAAGCCAAAAACTTTGTTGCTATAGTACTTGCGTATCCCCATAGCAGCCAGCCACCAAATTTTAAAAAAGGGGCTGGCTGGTTAGGTCAGTTGGTTAGAGCCCAGTGTTACAACACCAAGGTCAAGGGTTCCCCAAACCCCAGCTGCCAAAAAAAAAAAAAGCAAGCAATTGAGAGGTAACATTGAACTGGGAGTCAGTACAGACTTGTCTTGAGCCTAAGACCAGTCCTGTGACCTTAGAAATGTAAGGTAAACTTTGTGTCTCAATCCTCTCTTCTGTAAAGTAAAGGGACTGAACTAGAGACCTCCAAGGTTTGGTCCAACCCTAAATTTTGTGTTAATCAATTGTAAAAAGTATTTTTAAAGAGAAAGATTATGCAACCATTTCTAGGGCTTTACTTTTGATCATTCTGTAAAATTTTCCTATCAACCTTAAAATATTCTCTGAGGCCATCCAGATGAGGTGAAAGAAGCAGTGAGGAAAGAAAGTAACCTAGAAAATGAAGGGTTTTTTGCCCTCACCATATTGAATCAAATACAGTTTTTTAAAACACACAGCAATTTTGGGGTTCCCTAATTTCCCAATTTGGGGTTCCCTAATTTCCCAATTTGGGGTTTTGGTTAATCTCTGTCCCTAGGCGCTAAGGGGAGAAAAATTCTTCAAAGAACCATCACTGATTCTAGGAGCTAGAAAGGCTCATCACAATCTCAAAAGCTAGGCATGTTATAAAAAGTGCATTGAAAGCATCCTCTAGGCTTTGTTAGCTAGGGCAGAGATTAAATGGAGCTTTCTGCTAGGTCCCTGCAACGTGCTTTGGGCTATTTGAGGTGCTTGCTGTGTTTTTGGCCTAAATTTTTTTTTTTTTCCTTCAAGACTTGTCCTTCATTGTCTTTCTTCTCCGATGTAAACTGCTTTTCAGGACAACATTTCCAGACAAACCTTCAGATGTTAGCTGAGGGTCAGTTTGCCAGTACTGTTCTTTTTGTTGTTGCTATTTCCCTCAAAATCCGAGCTACCTGGCAGTGACTGGTGATGTCTTCAGAGAATGCTGTGCTGTTACAGGAGCCGTGTGCAGCCCTTCATTTCTCCCCTGCTAATATGCTTTCTTATTTTGCTTCAAATCTTGTTTACCAATTCCAGCTTAGTCCCTAGAGTCTCCTCCCTTCACTCCACTCCCTACACTGTACATTTTAAAAGGTAGAGAAAAATAACTTCTCCAGTGATGACTGCAGAATCACCAGGGACAGCATGTCAAATTGTACAGCCTTCACCAAACCTTTGCACAGAAATGTTTCAGGTTAGCCAAAAAAAAAACCATTTTACATATAACACAGCCTGTTCTCCAAGGGCTTCTAACAGACAACAGACAGCCCTAGGACTGCCTCTCCTTGCTGCAAGAAAAAAAAAAATGAGATAAGAGTGAATGAGCAGGGTTTAGTTCTTGGCCAAGGATGATACAAACCTCAATGTTATATCTAGTGCTACATGGAGCCAGATTAAACGGGAAAGACATGAAGATTTGTTTTAGTTACAACCCTACCCTCAGGCTATTTATAGTGAAAGACAGTGTTTCTCAAAGCATAGTCCAACTATCACCTACATCAGAATTACTTTGGATGCTTATTTTAAAATGCAGATTCCTGGGCTTCTGTCCAGCTTTCCTGAATCAGAATATCTGGAAGCAGAACACAGGAATCTGTTTTTCACAACTGTTTGATATTAATTCATATGCACAATAAAGGTTCTGAAACTACAGGTTACTTGAACAAAGGCTTTTAAGGAATTTACAAGGACGATAATTGTACTATTTGAGTTTTTAAGGACCCAGATCCTTAAAACTACACACTAATCACAGAGTGCAGCACAGTAGTGATTAAGAACCTGAAGATACTAAAGGTACAGTACCTATGTCATAAGATTGTTTAAAGGTGTAAAATGGGGAAAATTCATTAAAGTTTCTAAGAGTGTTAACAGTAAACAATACATTTTAGCTGTAATGAATAAATTGAAGATACCTAATACAGATACGACATAAACTATGAACTATGTATAGCACAAGATTATTCCCAATGTTGTCTTAATTACTTTTTCATTCTTTTAAAGCAAAAATTTGAAAGGCACTTAAAGGGCATCTTTTAGTGCCTCACTTGGGAGAGTGTATTGCTGATAACACAAAGGCCACGGGTTCGGATCCCTATAAGGGATGGCCAGTTGGCTCACTTCAGAGAGCGTGGTGCTGACAACACCAAGACAAGCGTTAAGATCCCCTTACCAGTCATCTTTTTGAAAATAAATAAAGGGCATCTTTTAAGTCAAAGCCAGGCATTCAAAAAATTAAAAAATGCCTGCTTTTTATTTAACCTGGCTAGATCAGAATGTCACCTGGGGAAGGAGAGTAGATTTCTGGGACTAATGTAAATTGTTTTCCTAGCCCTGTAACTTCCATGGATATAATTGTACGGTCTGATCCATTTTGAGGGTATGTGTTGACATCGTCCCTGTTTCACCAATAAAGTATTCATTTGAGAGCTGCCACTACTTATAAATGACCTTTACTTCTGAAGATGTTGCCCAGGGACTTTGGGGAATAGATAGCCTATGGTTTAAACATGGACTGAATGATTGTTAACAGGTTCTAATGGAATTGTCTTTGCCAGTGGGCATGGGAAGAGGAGAACTGCCAGTGGATATGAAAAGAACAGTAGAGGATACCCCCCGTCTCTCCCGTGTCTGAATCAGGAAGGGGACAGAGAGACAAGTAAAAACAATTCTTTGGGCTGAGCGGATCCTATATGGGGATGGCCGGTGCGTTCACTGGCTGAACGCAGTGCAGCCAGTCACAAAAAGGACAAAAAAAAACAATTCTTTATCTAGGATTTCCTTCTCGCTGCCCTATGGCTAACAGGGACCCTATGAGCTAACCTATCTGCTGCTTTCTGTCTGTGGGCATAGGAGGGAAGTAGAGTTCAACCACCCTACACCCAGGGCAACTGAAGCAAGGAAGCGAAGCTATTTAATCTATCTTCAGAGAATTTTTTGATAGGGAAAGGATAGTATATGGGGGAAATTGTACTCAGGTCTCCCTAGTACCCAGCCTTCCTGAAAAGGAAGTCAGTCTGCTCCCAAAGAGAAAAAAAAAAATGTAGCCTCAACAGATTCTGAGAAGGAAGGATTTAACCTTGTGATAAAGGTGTAGTATTGGTGAAGCTTTAGTCTCTATGCTAGTTCTACAAGAAAAAGCTGAGACAGGGTTGTTGATCTCCTTGGTGTCCAGCAGGTGGAGATACAGTGTAAGGCTGCCTGGGATAGCAGTGGAAATTATTGGGTAGCTTCCAGAGTCTTCTGAAGCCTGTGGAAGAGAGTAAGCAGGATGCCTTGCTGCTTCCCAGTACATTCATCCTAACCCACACACACCTAATTTCTCTTTCTTCCCTTTCTTAGAAATTTGGCCTGAGACCGAGGTACATGCCATGTGTGACCTGTCAGCTTCTGGTATCAGGCTAGGGAGGGATGACACCATGGTGAGGAAGGTTGGGAAGAGAGGAATTACAGAAACATTTGGAGGACTTTCCTGAATTGCAGGTCTATTAAAATCTATTAAGTACACATTCTAGGTCAGTGAGATGTCCTCCTTTCTGCCAATTTTGAAATGCTAGTATCTTAAATCTATGGAGGGACTGCCCTCCTAGAACTCCCACACATGCAAATCTAAAAGTGAAAGAAAGAAGGAACAGCAGACCAGGCAAGATGCAGTATGGGCATTTAGCCAGCCGTCTGGCATCCATGGACAACAAACATTAAGTTAATGTCAGTGGGCACTAGGCCATGACCACTAGTTGCATACAGACAGCCTTCCAAGGTGAAGGACATCCCATGACATTGTGCCCATCAGCTTCCCTGCCACAAACTGAATGGAGCCCAGAACTTCTTAGAGTCCTTCCTGTGGAGAAATAGACTCAATTCCTCATTAAAAGCAATGGGGGAAAGAGGTGCAGGGAAAGCGGGCAATGCTCTACTCCTAAAAACAGTAGCAGAGCTGGCTAGTTAGCTTAGTTGGTTAGAGCACAGCCTTATAAAACCAGCATCATGGCTTCAGATCCCTGCACAGACCAGACACACACAAAAGAAAAAAGAAAATATCTCAGTGGAGAATCTCTAGAACAATAAAACTCCTAAAAACAGTAGCAAAGTCTCTTCATCCAATCTTCGGAAAAGAAAAGTCTGGAAATGGACTTTTCCCAACCCAGAACTAGAAGTAGGATAAAACAGAATATGAGGGTACTTCAAAAAGTTTGTGGAAAAATGGAATTAAAAGATAATGCAAATGGCTGGCCAGTTAGCTTGGTTGGTTAGATCACGGCCTTAAACACCAAGGGTTTGGTTCCCCATACTGGCCAGCAGCCCCCCTCAAAAAAAAAAAAAAAAAAGTAAGGAGATTCCAAACCAGAAACTTCAAATATACTGGAAAATCTTTTTCCTGGAAAAGTATCTTTAAACAGGTTCTAACTATGGCTTATCAAGAGCATTTAAGTGACTGATGCTGGAAACTCTGTGGGTAATTAAAAACATGAAAAATATGACCATAAAGGTCAAGTGTTCGGAACCCTATACCAGCCAGCTGCCAAAACAAAAACAAATGAAACAAAAAAAAATAATACAAATCTTTCCATGAGCTTTTTGAAGTACCCTCACATATGGTGGAAGTAGAAAGAAAGCAAACGTGGCATGGTGGAGAGAGCTAACTTGGAAGGACACTTAAATTCTGTCCCATAAAACTGTGTGACCTTGGGCAAGTCATTTCGTTTTTCCAGGCCTCACTTGTCTGTAAAATGAGGACGTTGGGCTAAATGATATCTAGATATTTTTCTCCTCTAACATCTCTTCAGTTCTCAGAAGTGACTGCCTTTCCCTTGTTGAGGGTGACCAGTCTATCACCCACAGAACCCAATGTGACCCCTGGCATGAGCTATGTCTGAGTTAAGGGAACCATGTACTAGAAGAATGGGGGAAGTGAAAGTTCTTTTTTTTTTTAAAGATGACCAGTAAGGGGATCTTAACCCTTGACTTGGTGTTGTCAGCACCACGCTCACCCAAGTGAGCTAACTGGCCATCCCTATATGGGATCCAAACCCACGGCCTTGGTGTTATCAGCACCACACTCTCCCGAGTGAGCCACAGGCTGGCCCGGAAGTGAAAGTTCTGAGTTCCCAATGCCCCTACTCCCACTATCTCTGTTCCTACCACTAGCACCTACTACAGGGATTTAAAGATTAGAGATCCAGATCTCTTAATCTGTATACTGAGAAGGCCAGACATTTGAGTCAACTTTGTAACTAAAAGAATTTAAAGCAACTGTATCAAAAAGAAAGTGATGTTCATCTAGGTAACATCCATTATATTAATATATATTGAGTTTGGGTTTGACAGGTCTGTCTCTGATCTCTGCTCCATTGCCCCAGAACTGCCCTTCTTCACTCAAGTCCCTTCCTGCCTATTCATATTCACAGTGGGCTGGCTCTGTTAGTTCTGGCTGTCTGTGCAATGTTTACCTGGTCCATGGAAAAGGACCTGTGCCTAAATTTATTCTGTGAAGAGAGGCATCCCTTTACTTCCCCTCCAGACATTGTTTCACTTCATTTGCCCAGGTAAGTTTCCATAGGATATTGGAAACTTTTCATTTACCAGAGCTTCCCTATATACCGAGGCTTAAAAAAATATTCTACTTAAGTATGAGAACAGAGTTTTGGGAGATTCCAGTATGACAGATAACAGTACTCATCTGAGACCCGAGTTCTACCCCTTGTCCTCACCTCCCCCTGGGAAGTCTTAGATACCTTCAGGGAAGAAGAAAATGGTCAGAAGTCAGACTAATTAATATCCTGTTTTCTCTCATTAATTGCATTATGTTGATTTTCAAAGGGAAAGTCATTTCACCTCTCACCTTACACCAAATGTTTTAGTATGCTCTAATCCCCCAGGTTCGGGGGGAGAGGATAGTTGATGAACTAGAGGTAAAATAAATATAAGACATGAATCCCACTTTCAAGGAATTTATGGTCTATATTAGTTATCTATTAGTGCAAAACAAGTTACCCCAAAAATGTAATTATTTAAAACAGTAATAAACATTTATTCTTTTCTCTGTTTCTGTGGGTCAGGAATTCAAGAGCAGCTTAGCTAGGTGGTTCTGGCTCAGTGTGTTTCATGAGGTTGCAGTGAGGATGACAGTGTCAGCTAGGGCTGCAGTTATCTAAAAGCTTGGCTGGGGTTAGCCACCTTGTACTGCAAGGTGGCTCACTCACATCACTGGCAAATTGGTGCTTACTTTGGACAGAAGGTCTTAGTTCCTCCCCACATTGTCCTCTCCATAGGGATGACTGAGTGTCTTCATGACATTGTGGCTGGCTTCCCTCAGAGCAAGTGATCCGAGAGAGAGACCAAGATGGAAACTGCAATGTCTTTTACTACTTAGCCTTGGAAGTTACACGTCACTTGCATAGTACTGTGTTGGTCACACAGGCTAGCCATTATTCTGTGTAGGAAGGGAACACAGAGCATGAGTACCAAGAGACGAGGGTCACTGGGGCCATCTTGGAGGCGGAGAACCTCATAATCCATCTGGGATTTCAGAATTATCATAAGTAATAAATAGAAGAGCTAGTATGATTATAAACCTACAAGAACTTTGAATATGTTCATGATAGAGCAAATTTTATCATTTTTCACAAAATGCCATTAAACTAGACTTCAGCGGACTCTACTTTCATTGAAACTTGGTTTTTATTTTGAACTCCTTGAAAACATTCTTCTGGGCCGGCCCTTGGCTCACTCGGGAGAGTGCGGTGCTGATAACACCAAGGCCACAGGTTTGGATCCCATATGGGGATGGCGGGTTAGCTCACTGAGTGAGCGTGGTGCTGACAACACCAAGTCAAGGATTAAGATCCCCTTACTGATCATCTTTAAAAAAAAAAAGAAAAGAAAAGAAAAACATTCTTCAGGGTAGGCTAAGGGATTTCATGAATTGCATGGAGATTTTCATCTTTATTCAAAGAATGTAGGCCGTGTTGTTATAACAAAGAGACCCACAATGGAGTGAGCCTCCTCAAATAAAGAGTCCAGAGGTATATAGGGTAGATAGTCCTTGACTGGTAGAGAAAGCTTGCATCCCTGGGTCCAAAGTAGCTACCTGATGTGTCACCGTGTCTCAGCAAGCAGAAGGAAGAAAGAAGAAATAGAGAGTAACAAGCTTTCCTTTGTAAGGACACGATCCAAAAGTTACACACATTGCTTCACTTACATTCCATCGACGAGAACTTAGTTATGGGGCCACTGCTTACTGCAAGAGAGGCTGGTCATTGTAGTATCTTACTGGCAGCCAAGTACTCTGCAAAACCTCAGTGTGTGGATGGCAGAGTAGACAGGTCATACTGCTAAATAGAAGAAGAGGAAACTAGATGCTGGGAAACAGTGGTCTCTGCCACACTTACAAAATATAGTTCTGTGGGGACAGGTCAGGTGGCCAAGGTTAATAAGTAATTGGACCACATCTCTGGATCCATTTCAAGAATTGGATGCACATTAAAAGGATGATAGCAAGAAGTTTGCCATTGCTTTTTAAAAAGGCTGAATTTATTCAAATAATATTTACTGATCCAGGCAAAGTGCTAGGCAATGGAAAAACAAGTAAACAAGATCCTTACTTCACAGAACTTAGTCTAGTAACAGAGACAATTTAAACAGGAAGATATGTTGATGGGGGCAGGAGGTGGGAGAGGGAGGAGGGAAAGGGAGAAATTGGTAAAGGGCCACAAAATCAACTACATTGTATATTGATGAATTTTTTTTTTAATTTTTAAAAAGTGAAGGTAGAGGGGCCGGCCCGGTGGCGCACTGGATAGTGCGCCGCTTGGGAAGCGCGGCGGCGCTCCCGCCCGAGGGTTCGGATCCCACATACAGACCGGTTCCCGCTCACTGGCTGAGCGAGGCGCGGGAGCAGCACCGAGGGTTGCAATCCCGTTGCCGGTCCTGGTCCGGTACGGGGGCAACACTGAGGGTTGCGATCCGTTGCCGGACACGGAAAAAGAAAAAAAAAAAAAAATGTGAAGGTAGAATGGAGAATAATAATCGTAGATAATTTACGTTCCATATTGTGAAACATCAATAATGAAATCTCCCCGAACTGGTCACATTAGCATACTATTTATGTTTGGAAATATGAACTCAAATTCAGCAGAATAATGTGCAAATAATTCAACAGCTAATTGAGATGTTGGGGGGGAAAAAACAACACTTTGCATCTTTGTGAAAAAGTTTTATCCTTATATCACTTACTGCTGAGTAAACCACAAAACAAAAGAAAAAATAATAAACAGAAAGATACAATATAGTGGGGTAAATTCTATGGTGAAATCTGGGGTACTGGGTAAGGGCTTAAGGAAGTCTTCTTGGAAGAAATGTCTGTGCAGAGAACTGACCTATAAAATACATTTTGTTCAGAGAGCAAATCAGACATTAGATTTCAGATTCATCAGACAGACTAAATGAGGCTTTAATATTTACAGCCAAGCACTGTGTATTTGTCCATATAGTATATTAGTATACATATTGTACATATATGTGCATATATTATATTAGTACATAATTGTACATATAGTATAGTAGTATACATATGTAATTTATATATAGTATATTAGTTTAATTCTTCCAACAAATCTATGAGAAAGATATTATTACCTCCATTTTACAGATGAAGATACTGAGACCCGGGGAGGTTAAGTAACTTGCCAAGGTCACATATCTGTTAAGTAAGGGAGGCAGCATTCAAACTCAGGTCTTCTTTCTAGTATAATAGGCACCTTTCCTGTGCAAAATAAAAGGACCTTAACAAAAAGCAAATGTTAGCATTAAAAATTTTATGCAGAGGCTGGTTGGTTAGCTCAATTGGTTAGAGTGTGATGTTGATAACACCAAAGTCCAAGGTTCAATCCTTGTTACCAGCTTTTATTGCCCCCCCCAAAAAAAAATTATATGGAATATGCTTTCATAAAATACAGTTACTTCTATCATATATACATCCAAATGTATTCAATTTCTAAATTGCACAGGAACTTTATAAGTACCTCGGATAATTAAGTGCTAGACTGTGTAGTCCAGACTATGATTATAGGACTTCAGAAGAGTGTGAAATTGCTTAAAGTTAGAATGAGCTGGGGAAGCTTATGTAGGGCTTGGATGGGCCCTGATGAATGATACAGAGGACAGTGTATTCCAGATGCTGGAATCATAGGAGCAAAGGTAAAGAAACTGGGCACATTAGTGAGACAGTACTGAGACCCAAATGACTAGAGCAGAGGGTGTGTTGGGAAGAAGATTTCTAGTTCTCCCAGCTACAGAGCAAGGGGAGGGGAGAGAGGTGGAGGCCTCAGTGTCACTCTACTCCCATTTAAGTAGCTGTGACCCTACTCACCCACCCATTTTCTAGGAAAAAATATATTTCAGCATTCCTAATATCTCCCTTTTCCATATAAGAACATTGTCACCTTGCATATCAAGAGGTTTTTTTCATTTTTTGGGTTTTTTTGGGGGTGGCAGGGATCTAAACCCTTTGACCTTGACATTACAACACCGTGAAGAGGCATATATTATTTTCCTAATGCTGGTCTCAGGGCTTTACCAACTGACAGACACACTATCCTTGCTCCATTAAACCTTCCAGTCTAATGACATGTAAGCAGACAATTCAGAGAACAGAATGGGGCAAACTTAACCCAACGTAAAAGCATCATGATTCCCTTAAGATGTCAGAGTGCAAAACTATCCCATGTGTAGGGGGCCATGACAAACTGTACATGGAAGAGGACACTAGGCATGGGTAGGTTAGTCCCAGGCCAGATGAGGTTACTTATGCTCCTGATTTCCTGTGGTCAACCTAGAACAGGCACCTGGAAAAGTGCTGATGGAAGGGGCACCTTTCCTGCAGAGGAACCCCACCTCTCCTATCTCTCCCCCAAAATAAGCATTAAGTGGGAAGTTAACCAAAGGAAAAGCTAGGAGGTTCTGTTGGGATCAGACAAGATCCAGCTGCCTGGACCCAAGTCAGTGGAAAAGACCATTGTCTGAATTGCTTTGTGGATTTCCTGCCCTCAATCCCTACCCCACCCAACATGCACACTCTATCTCATTCCTCTTGCTCCTCCTCCATTACTTTGGTTAGGAGGCACTGCCCATCAAGCAGACAACAGACCACTGAGGTTCTCCTAAAGGAGAAGAAAAAATGATCCAAACCCATCCCCAGTGGAGAAGGGCAAAAGGATGACATAGCACAGACCTTTAAGATCACTAGAGGAAGCTGTTTCCGGATTTTAATGAAGATCCAAGATCCTCTTGTCTGTCTCAATCTCTATTCACTTCTCTTAGTTCTGCTCACTCAGAACATCTAGGGTTTTCTGGCAGAAGTGAGCAACAGCTGGATAGGGAGGAGTGGGGGGTGTGTTTATGTAGGTGTCTGTGCCTCTAGCATCATAGTGGTTTTATGTGTGGGAGAGGAGAATTTGGCAAACTGGGTTTGGCTGTGGGTGTGTCCTGAGTGGGGTGAGAAATATACAACCTAGTTCTTTTGAGATCCCTGGGCTCCCTGCCCTACCGGCCCTTACCCTGAGCTCATTTCAAGACCCTGATGAGACCAGAGTCCCACCCTCAGCTGATTCCCATTCCCAATGACTGGCTTCCAGCTCCTTGGCCCCTCCTCCACCCACATGCTCACTCCTCTGGCAGGCTAGCTGGGCTTTTGGCTGGGAACTGAGCTCAAAGCGGAAATGGGCAGTTGGGAGGCGTGATTTATGTCTCTGACCACCTCAGCCTGGAGCCCAAATACATGGACCCTCCCCACAAGTGCCCTTTTGGCAAATTTTCTTTTCCCCCTCAAAAATCTCAGGCTCTTTTAGCTAGTCAGAGGTCATCCAGGTGACCCCATCCTCTCTGTCACCCCCACCACCACTCACACCTCCACCTCCTGCCGATTACAGTGATGGAAGAATTCATTAACTTTACAATAACCCACCCAAGGCAAGATTCTCCTATAAACCCCAAACAATAAGGAAGTCCCTCTATATATCTAATTTCCTTCTCTCCTGCTGTTGGACCAATAGTTGGTGGAAATAAAAGGGAGTTAGCTCACTCAGAATTCTGCATCTGGTTAGATAGGAGGAATAAGTTCCAGTGTTCTTTAGCACTGTAGAGTGACTATAGATAATAATTTATTATAAAATTTCAAATAGCTAGAAGAGAGGATCCTGAATTTTCCCAACACAAAGAATTGACAAATATTTGAAGTGATTTATATGCTATTTATTTCATTATTACATATCATATACATGTATCCAAATATCACATTGTATCCCATAAATATGTACAATGATTATATATCAATTAAAAATAAGAAGAATGCTACCTGTGGCCTCTCAAGGTCTCTTTGCAGATTTGAAGTAATCCCCAACCCTATGATTGTTTCTATCTCTGAAGACTTCTCAGAAACATTCTCAAAGATATCAAGGTGCCATTTGGCTCCTGATCAGTAACATGTGATATTGGTACATATTATCTCCCATTTGTAAGAGCTGGAAAGCATACTCATCTCCCCAGTCCAGAAGCCCAAAGTCAGTAAAGGTCTTACAAGGAAGTGAGGTTCCCTCATTCCCTCCAGGAGCTCCCACCTTCATCAGTTAGAAAGTCTTACTAAAAATCTAATTTCATCTTTTCCTGCTTTCAAAGATTCCTCATCATCAAAAAAAAGAAAAAAAGTAAAGATTCCTCATCAGTCAAATGGTCTTGTTAATTTTAGAGGGTAGTTGGGAAGATTAAATGAGGAAATCAATTTGAAAGCTATATAATGCTGCCTCATAGTATTATTCTAAGGTTAAATGAGGTAATACAAGCATATATGTAAAATGTTTAGATACATACCTGGTACTTGTTTTGTTAACTATTAGCTATCTTTTCCCTATATGCTATGGGTTAAATGTGTCCCCCAAAAGTTCATATATTGGAACTTGATTTCCACTGTAACTGTACTAATAGAGTGTGAAATCCAATACAGTATTTGAAAGATGGAGCCTTCAATAGGTGATTCGATTGTGAGGACTGTGCCCTGCTGAATGGATTGATCCATTCATGGAGTAATGGGTGCGGTTCTGACAGCTTTAAAAGGAGAGCAAGTGAGAAGGTTAACTCTCTTGTTCAGCCTATTCTCACCATGTGACACCCTGGTCACCATGGGACCCTGTAGAGAGTTCCCATTAAGAAGGCAGCACTCACCAGATGCACCCCCTGGACCATGGACTCCCAGCCTCTAAAACTGTAAGAAATAAATTCTATTTCTTTGTAAATTACCCAGTTTCAGGTATTCTGTTCAAAGCAACAAAAACAGACTAATACATCTTAATACCTCAAAAATTGGGGAGGAACCTGGGAGTTTGCCCTTCTTAGACATATAGAGCTCATGCTGTCATTACAGCCTCCTTGGATGGGAAGCTCAGATTCCTAGGTTTTAGTTTCTGAAGGTTCACAGTTGAATGAATGGATGAACCCATCCTCCATTTACTTTTCCGGGGTCTGGCCTCTCCTAGGCTGGCTTCCTTCCTATCACCCCCTACAGAGCCTTTTCCCCAGAGCCCTGAGCTCATCCTGGTTACCAATTATTTGTTTATTCCTGGTCCCCACACAAGGATTCCAGCCTCCACCTTGGATTTCCCCTGAGTTCCCATATAAGATTCTGAATGTGTTGGAGTAAGGTGGAGTTTCAAGGATCATCTAGCCCAATTCCTTCAGTTTGGGAAATACAAAATTGAGATCCACAGAAGGGCAGAGTCTTGCCCAAGTTGAAACTTCCAAGTCAAGTACCTGGATCCATCCCAGGGGGTCTCTGTCTGCTTTCAGGGCTAAAAGAATTCTCATCCCCTCCTTTCTTTCTCCCTCTCAGTGGATAGAATAAATCACTATTTTAACTGCCTGGAACATAAGCAAAGTCTGGAGAAGTGCTCAAGGAAGTCCTTCCACACACAAACTTGTTGGTTCCTTCCTCATTTTCCCAGGTTTTCCCTAACTCTTATTTCTGCCCCTTCTTGCATTCCTCCCCTCCCACTCCCCATCTATTAACTGCCTGGAACATAAGCAAAGTCTGGAGAAGTGCTCAAGGAAGTCCTTCCACACACAACCTTGTTGGTTCCTTCCTCATTTTCCCAAGTTTTCCCTAACTCTTATTTCTGCCCCTTCTTGCATTCCTCCCCTCCCACTCCCCATCTACAGTCACATTTCTTTGGCTTCTGTGCTAACCTGCATATCATTTACATGACACTCAACAATATATTTCTTTTTAAAAATGAATACATTTAAACAAAAAAGTGGATCAAAGGCTGTCTTTGGGAGTATTTAGTCAGAATCCATCCAAACACCCAAGGTTCCACAGTGGATCATACTTGACTGGCAGCTTCTGTGAACATCACCACCCCGAAAACCCCATAAGGGCATTTCTTATGCCTCTGCCAGTGAGGTTTATGTATTCCAAAGACAAACTAAAGGGGTTGGCCTCTCCTAAATAGAAGCCAGATTTCTTGGGGTTAAATCTCAGCTTTTTCACTTACCTTGGGCAAGTTAATTAACTGCTGTATGCCTCAGTTTCCTCATTTTATGGGGTAGGTCAATAGTACCTCTCAGACAGTGCCAATTAATACATGTAAAGCTCTTAAAATACACTGTATGTGCCATAAAGTATAAGCTATTATTATTATTATAGGAGAGACAATAATTCCAGGAAGCTGTGCCTCCACACCCACCCCAACGTATACCTGGGCCATGTGGCCTAATTCCCCTCCCTTCCTGGGATCTCATTACCCTTCTCCAAACTGCCCATCTGACCCCTGTGCAGTCTTACCCTTATCCAACTAGCTTCTGTCCCCCTGGGGCCCAAACCTGGGTGGAGGGGAGGGGAGGAAGAAGGAAGGGAAAAATGTGGCCATTTTAGGGCAGAGGAGCTGTTAAAGGGGAGAGGAGGTGGGGGCAGCAGGGGAGTAGACCCAGAGTTGGGAGGCTCCTTATTGGGAAAAGCCCCTGTCTAATTCTGGGAGACAGAGGCCAGGCCTGGGCACTCGGCCAAGTCCAAAGAGTGGGCCCCAGGCCCTAGTCCTGGCCCTGAAGCCAGCACCAGTGAAGGGACTAGATGCTCAGTGGCTTTGGACCCTTTTCCAGACAGTCACAGCACACAGGTCCCTACCCCAACCCCACTACTTCTGACTAAACTTCCATGGTGATTGAAGTATACCCTCCCTATGTGTATATGTGTGTATTGAGAGGAAGGAGGGACTCCTGCTTCTGGGCCATAATAAGATCAAACCTCTATCCCAAAAGAGGCTGTCTCTAGGACACTGCCCACCACCCACAACCTCCCTACCCACCCCCACCATGTCCAACAGCTGGTTGTGAGCTCCTCCTACAGGAATTCTGTTCTGGGGAGACTGCTGGTAAGGGGGGGCCCAAGCGTGAGTAACAGTTCCCGCAGGGATCGGGGTGCCCATGACTAATCAATGAGAGAGAGAGAGAGAGGAAACTTACATTCCTTGACTTGTAGGGCAGTGGATGGAGGTGGGGCAGGGGCAGACTGAGACAAGGACAGCCAAGTAGGGACACAAAGAGGGAAGCTAGGCTGAGGTGGGGGTGGGGTTACTTTCCAGCCCTCATCTCTCCACATCCCAAGCTGAAGGAGAGGCAGGCCCCAGGTAAGCAAGCACATGGGTGCCCTGCTTCCCATCCCCTGACAAATGAGTCCCTCCCCCAAATTATTCAAGCCAGGCTACTGACTTTGAATAAGTTGAGGGAAGGGCACCGGGGCATCTCATTTGCATTCCTCAGCTCCTACACCACTCATCTAGGGGTCTCCATGCCCAGATGACCCAGCTTGGAAAAACTCCATTGTGCCAGGATAAGAGCTACGCTAAGGGCAAAAGAGCGGAAATGAGCTGGGAGCCAAGGTGCTGAGGGGAGGAAGGAAGCCAGTCTACCACCACAAAGGAGTCAGGAAAGAGAGGGAACAAACAGCCAAGTGCTTCCTGCCCACCCCCTTCCCTGCCTCCCACCAACCTCCTCCGGCCTATTCGGACATCTCAGGGCCTGGGAGAAGGAGGAAAGGGGTGCAGAGACCCATGCTGGACACCCTCTAAAGCTTTCAGCTCATCAGTCTTTATGTCAGGAGCCAGGGACTACTCTCACAGCAGCTCCTGCATCCACCGCTGGATGATCACCCTCACCTCAGCCAGTCCTGGAAGCTCCCTTGTCCGAATTTCCTCCTCTAAAGTGATCCATTCCTCTCTCTGTTTCAGAGCTTGCTTTCTCTGGCCCTCCTACTATCTGTGGTTGAAAGAGAAGGCCATGTGTTAGGGAAAGGGTTTGGGTGTTGGGGAGAGATGGGGGAGTTGTAAAAACAGGCAGCCCTAATCCCAAAACTGCTGTCTCATCTCCCACTGCACTGGGAAGAGAGCGGGGGCGATCACCCCTCACACACTATACCCCAACTTTGGCCTATTGACTGCTCAGGACACAAATACCCCTGCATACACAGCAACACAAACATGTTCAGGTGTTTGGGCCACGCACAGGTTTTCACCTCACATACACATTCACATCACACAGGATCTCTTCCCTGCCTGGCCAGCACAAATGGAGGGATAAGGAAACCTGGGCCGACCTAGGCCAAAATCGATTCCAGCTTTGGCTCTTCTCCAGGCCTGTTTCTTCTCTCCTTGCTCCCCCCTCAGGGCTTTCCCAGGCAGAACACAGCAGAAGGTGGAGAGAGACACCTGAGGGTGCTCAATGCCTAAGCCTGCTGGTTGTAAAAACTCAGCTGTCTGGGTTTCTGGAACCTAGCCCCCCTCCCTGAGGTGATCACATGGAAAATGTCCAGCTGTAGTTGCTTGGAGAGATGAGCTCAGCCAGTCTGAGTGGGGCTGGGGGCCTGGACTCAGCATCAGACTTTCCATCTCGGACGTTACCCCTCCTCCACCCCCAAATACCACCCAAGGGAATCAGGAGCAGGAAAGGTGCCAAAGGGACTTCTGACGCAAATGCCTCAACCTTGGACCAGTTTGGAGGGGGAAGGGGACACTGAGTGGAGAGCCGACCAGGGCTGGAAGCACCTCCAGAAGTCTGTTTCATCCCTGCCTGCCCACTTCAGAGAAATAAACCCAGACAAGAGGAACCAAAAGAGACACAGGAGGCCTGCAGTGTGATGAGGGCGGAGGAAGCTAATTTCAGAAATCTGTGCCCAAGAGGTGGGGGTGAGGAAGACAGGGAACCCAAGAAAGAATAGAGTCGACTCAAGGACCCCAAAATGACAAAGGACATAGAAAGCTGAGTCCTAAATGGGAAGTTGGGGGAATTTCAGAAATCTGTGCCCAAGAGGTGGGGGTGAGGAAGACAGGGAACCCAAGAAAGAATATAGTCGACTCAAGGACCCCAAAATGACAAAGGACATAGAAAGCTGAGTCCTAAATGGGAAGTTGGGGGTGTCAGGGGAAGGGGCAGACCAAGTGGTCTGCTTCCTGCCCACTCCAAACAGCCCCTCATTGGCCAATGGAGAGCTCCTGACCCAGCAAGAGGAAAGGATAAGTCCCTCCATCCAGTCTTTCAAAGCCTGTCTATCTTCCACTCTCCATGACTCCATACCCCCCACTCCCTTTCTCCACATTCCTCTCTCTTTACCCCTCCTCCCTTTTCTTTCTTTCCCCTTTCCTTTCTCCTTTCCTCTCTCCTACCATATTTCCAGGACCCTCCTTCGCAGTTTCTTCATCCTCTTCTTCACCTGCCACTCATCACTCTGACTCTCCCTCCCTAGTAACTGCCTTTTCTCCCTCCGAGCCCTCTCTGTCTCCCTCTTTGCTGTTACTTATGTCTCCAACCTAGCCCAAAACCTTCTCCTTCTCTCTCCTCATTACCCCCAGCAGAGCCCGCAGAGCTTTGTACATAGAAAGCACTCAAAAATGTATACTGAATTAGGTCGATGGCACTTACTGTGTCCGTTGCACAGCTCCAGGCACTTTCGAACAGACTGAGATCTTTATTGGTTAAAAAGTTGGAGCCATGGAAGGTTTTGAGCTGAGAAGTAACATCATCAGAGCCTTGGTTTAGGAAGATTAATTTGCCTACAGTGAGTAGGGCAAATTGGGGGGGGGGGGGAAATAAGATCCTCTTTTTCATTTCTTCTCTCTCTCCAGTTGTGTCTTTCTGACTTCCTCCTCATCTTCGCAGGTTTCCTCACCTGACTATAACTTCCTCTCTCCCTTCCATGAATCGCCCCCTCTTTACTTCAGTTTTCCTTTCCTGCACCCCCTATCCTGCCCTTCCTCCTTTCAACAGCCCCCCCTTTCCTAGAACATCTGTAAGCAATCGGCTTGTGGGGGGGGTAGGGTTGAGATCTCTTCCCAGCCAGCTGTGGGGGTGTGGCCAGCCAAGGCAGCCTGGGTGGAAAGGTGTGGCCTGAAGGGAGGGCTGATCTCCCTGGAGGTGAAAGTTTCTAGCTCCATCCCACCTTTTCCTCCCCCAGCCACCCAGCTCTCTACCCAGACCCCCAAACTTTCCATTTTCCTAGGTCAATCTCTATCACGCAAACTTCCTTTATCTTAGAGACCTGAAGGTCTTAGCCCTATCCCCCAGCCCCACAATTCTGTCATCTGGAACTCTCTAGCCAAATATAGATCAGAGACTGGGACAGGGAGGTCTCTGGTGCCCAGCCACTGAGCTGCTGGAAAGTTGTTAAAAGGGATCTAAGCCAAAGGGTCAGGGAGCTCCTTCTATTGGCTTTACCCCTGGGGCTTTGAAGTCTAATGAAGGGTTGAGGCCAGAGATGGGGAGGTAAATGCTGAAAGGGCATAGCATATTCAACCTTTACTACAGGTAAGGCAGGAAGCCCAATATATTTTTATGCATTAGGACCAAAAATAAACCACTTGTAAATTGAAAATTTGTAAATTTGTATACAACACCACTTTCTTTTATATTATTATCTCAACTGAGTAAGCCACAACCTTAGAGTCCAGGGGTTGTTTAAGAATATTCTAAGGCCAACCACCGAGCCTCAGGCCTCGGCCACGTACCCCCAACAAGCTCAACCAGCCCACCGAGGAACCAAGCAGACGCAAGAAGGGCCCCAGGGTTCCTGAGCTGGAATGGTGGGGGCGAGGGCTTTTGCCACACACACCTGACATCTGCACTCAGCCCGGCAATGACCAAGCCACTGCTCGAAGTCCCACAGTCTCCCCTGTGGGAATGAGGGGGGTGCCACAGGCCTCAATCCCACCCCTCCTCCTTCCTCCTTCTTCCATCCCATTTGCTTCCCCTTTCCCCTCTTCCCCTCCCTCCCAGCTGCTCCACAACATCCTAGAATGTAAAAAATAATACTAATAAAATTACATTTAAAAAAAATGTATGTTTTTTTTAAGGCTTACCCAGAGTTCCGGAAGAAAGGGAAGAGGTTCTGCTCCCACAGGAGTGCTCCATATCACTGGGCTCATGAATCTCAGCCCCAGAGACTCTCCATTTTACCCATATGGGCTGGCTGCTGGGGATACCTGGAACCTTTGCAGGGATCACTGTAAACCCCATCTCTGAAGGGAAGGGCAAAGGGATGGACCTATTCTTAGCCCTGTACATGATCCCCGGAAAACAAATGTGCTCATTGTGAGGTGATGATGGACAGGGAGGAATTTGCTGCCAAGGAAGGAGTGTGTGTGTTTGTTTGGGGGTGGAGAGGTAAGGAGTCTCAGAAGACCAGAGAACACATGGGGAGGACTTATGACTGTTTATGAAAAGCAGGGAGGGGGATATGCTGGGCCTTGTCCCCAACTTCATGCCATTGTGTTAAGGATGAATGGCATACTACACACACACACACACACACACACGCACTCACGCACGCACGCACGCACGCACGCACGCACACCCTGATTCCTACCTGATCAGAGATGGTTTCATCTCTATAGAGCCAGAAAGAGCTGAAGGTAGTGAAACAGCATGACTTGGTTTTGGGTGAAATCCCTGGCCCTCTTGCCCTCCTCCCTTGCCCCTTCCAATGCCCTAACTTCCTGTCTGGGATTGGTAATCCTTCCCAAGAGAAGGCTAAAAATGGCAGGCAGACTTGTGGGGGTGGGAGGGGACGCCTGGCTCATCCCTAGCCACTCACAGCCCCAATCAGATGTGCACTGGGAATCCTCGTGCTCCAGGTCCCTTCCTGATGGGCTCCAGATGTGCTTACATCTGGGAAGGCCATCCCAGGAAGCTGACACTCCCGCCCACAGCTCCCACCCCAATGGGTCTCTCCTCCAGCTTCCAGGCCCTGAGCCGAGAAGCTTTCCTCTCCACGGGTAGGTACATGGCAGCAAAAGGGAGAAAAGGCAAGGAAAGCAATGGGAGGTAGGTGAGTGAGCAAATAAAATGAGGTCAATGTTTAGAACATCTCAGAGGATCTTATTTTCCATTTATTTATTTATTTATTTATTTATTTATTTATTTTCCTTTTAACTTCCTATTTAGGGTTGCTACATTTTGAATTCTGGTGCCTCCAAAAATGCCAAAAGAAATAGAAAAACTGAAGAAAATTTGGAAGAGAAGACACTAGCTGGAATGGGAGAAATTCCTTCCCATTAATCTGCTTGTTTTGGACCCCTGGGTCTTATTTTTTTATCAAAGTGTCTCCTTAGCACTGCCCCTCTCCCATCAGTGCCCTTCCCCTAGTCCCTGTCTCTCTGCACATCCCCAGCCAGTTTGGTTCCAACAGAGATATCTGGTCTCAATCACTAGGTTCAGAGTCCTGGAGCACCGAGAGAACCCAAGCATCTAATCTCCTAGGACTGTTGTTATCACCTTAGTAAAAACCCTTCATCCACTCCTCCTGTGGTCTGAGCAAAGTGGGAATGGAAAGGGGAGGGGAGTCCGGATTTATTTTAGATCTAGGACATGGGGGAGGGGTTTTTCCTGGATCAGATGGGGGATAGGGTGGATGGGTGGTGATTCACAGATGATGGAGCTATCAGTTCCCCATCATCATTATCAGTTCTGAGTCAGGTCAGCAACAGAGCCCCAGGGTACACATGGTCAGTTCATGTACTTTCCGATTTCCCTCTCTTAGAGACACACACACACACACACACAGCAATGCCCCAACTTAAACAGGCTCTGGACCCAGACTCCTGACATAACTGGGCTCCTACTCTACTTCTGTAGATTCCCACCCTCCTTCAGCTCCATAATCTTCATAAATATCCCTTCTTGCTTCCCTCTGTGAGATCTGACTCCTGCTCTTTACCAGCACCACCACCACCACCACTACCGGCCACCAGCCTCTCCCACCCTCCTTCAGCTCCATAATCTTCATAAATATCCCTTCTTGCTTCCCTCTGTGAGATCTGATTCCTGCTCTTTACCAGCACCACCACCACCACCACTACCGGCCACCAGCCTCTCCCACCCCACCCCCACCCCCATTACAAGGCAGGAGGAATGGGGCCAAATCGGGGAGCCACAAACCAACAAGTTCCACTGGCTCCTTTGATCACCGAACTCTTCCCAGTCTTTTTTGCACCATAGCACATTGACAAAATTATATTTGTACAATCCCCTGGAGTAAGTGGAAGAGGCTGCTCTGGCCAGAAACCACCAGCTTGGGGTCTCTGGCAGTCCCAGATCTCTCCAGGCTTTGAGAGTTGAGGGGATCAATATCTGTCTCAGCTCACCTATAACTCATTTGTGTTTGCTTCAACACACCAGCTGGGAATCTTTATTTCATGGAGACCTCAGCCCAAGCCATCTCTACCCAACTAGGCTTTTTACAGGCCCAAAAAGCCCTGAGCCTTTTTCTTGAAATCAGGATATCCAGCTTCAGTGCTCTCAGAATTTCTAAGCATTTGAGAATCTGAAAGAAGCCATTGAGTCTTGCCCCAGAGAAATGATATACATACACACGAAAAGTTCCATCCAGTTGCAGAGGATTAATGGATTGTACACCCAATCTTCTCCCCACCCCATCCCCAAGGACAAGAGATCTAGGTTAAGATCCCTACTCTAGAATCTTCCCCCCTGTAGAAATCCAGCCCAGTTTATAAGGCTAGCAGTGCAATGGGAAAGCAAGGTCTTTGGAATCCATTGGGATTGGGTTTGGATTTCACCTCCGCTCCTTTTTTTCTGTTGACCTTAGCTTAGTCACTTCACTCTTCTAGGCCTCAGTATTCTGACAGTAAAATGAGGATCGTGATACCTTCAGTGCTGGATAGTTGGGAAAATTAAATGGGATGGAGGCAGGTTAAATGTCAAGCTCAGAGGCAGGCATATAGTATATGCTAAATAAACCATTACTAATATTTCCACCCTCCTCCCATGCTGTTTAAACTCAGCATGACTCCTGGTTTGCACCTATATCCTAAACTCCTCTGTGGAAATTCGATAGTCTGGTTCATCTAGCCTTCAGGGCAGGCAGACTGGTGACAGCAGGAGTCTGGTGTGCGTCCTGGCCTTGCCCTTCATCCTTCCCTCCATTGAGCAGACTGTGATTAATAATAGTCAGTCATCATGGCAAATCATTCCTACTGAGTGATGAACGGATAGAGGGTACCAGGAAGGTCAGATCAGAGAAAGAAAACTGACAAGAGGCACACAGCCTGGGCCAGAGACAAGCTGAGAGATACACAAGACAGAAAAAGCTGAGTGGAAACAGAGCATTTAGAGGGGAAGTGGGCTTATAGGAGAGGGCACTAGGTTTGGAGTCAGAACACTTAGGTTCTAGACTCAGCACTACCTGGCTAGCCATGTGATCCTGGACAAGTCACTTCTCTCTACACCCATTTCCTTTTCTGAAGGAGAAGATTGGACTGATAGTCTCCAGGGACCCCTTCTTAGCTGGCCTTTCCCGGCCAGCTTCCAGCCCTGAAGGGCTATACTGAAGCAACTCCAACTAGGCGAGAGCCCCAAGTTCAGGCCCAACCCAGATAAGAAGAAGGGAGGGCCAGGCAAAGGCAAGCATGGTGAGAAGGAAAGCAGGAGGTGTCGGGGCCACTGGGAAAGGACTTATAAGGGCAGAGACAGCCAAGAAAGGAGGGATATTGGGGAGAGTAGAAAAGCCAGCCAGAGAATGACTAAGGGGCTCCTGGTGTAAACAGGAGCTGGGAATGGACAGGGAGGGGGCCTGTTTGAGTTGGCCAAGGCTTGGGGGGTGGAGTGAGGAGGACTGAGGCAGGACACTATGTCCCCTGTACCCCACTAAGGTTCCTGGGAGGAACTGAGTCACACAACTCCCTCTCTACACTCCTTCCCACCCCTACCCCAAGCTTCCAAATCCTGGGAAAATCTAAAGAGTTTGCCTAAGCTGAGAAAGGAGAGAACAAAACACATGTGCTTTGCTGGGTTATACAGCTATCAAGCCTCAGCCATTCTCTTCTCAAAAGGGGGTCCCAGCCCTGTGGCTTCAGCAGCTTTCAACTAGAGATTACCTTTATGACCATGCTGTGCTTAAGATCCTGACCCAGAGATTCCATGGGTTCCTCACCTAAGAAAGGATCAAGACCTGAGAGTGGGATGGGGGCCAGCATCACCCTCACAGTCTGACCAGCTGGCCTCTCCCTTGGGCTGCAGCTGGCTCTGGAGAGGGGCTTTTAAAAAAACCAGCTGGGTGATTTGGGACAGGAAGTAGAGTAGCAGAGTGAGAAGGAGAGTCATGCCAGGGGAAAAAAGCATTGACTCTGGACACTTTTCTTTGGAGCCCCCCAGGCCAGAGTGGGGCAGAGGACTGGGAAAGTGAGGGGACAGGATTTGACTTCGAGGGGTATTATTCTGGGAGGGGAGGAGTCCTGGAGGAAAACCTCAGGAAGGAGACTGGAAAGGAGATGGGGTTAGGAGAGAACCTAGGCCCCTTAGTCCCCCTCCCCCAGACTAAGATAAAGACTAGAATCCTGAAAGGTGATCTCATCACAGAGCCAGAGCTGGGGGAAGGGGTGGACAGGGGGTCACCGCCTTCCTTTACTAGATTCCCTTCCTCTACTTTCACAGAGGATCTGGGGAGAATGGGGTCCTGGGTTCCAGCTCCCAGAGCTTAGAGCCAATAGAAGATGAAGGGACCCTTTGCAAGACACCCCACCACCACCACCACCCCTCACAATTCTCCAGGTTTGTAGGAATCAAGCCAGTTTGATCAAAAAGGTACTCAGGGGCCAACCACTTCCAAGCTCTTGGTCAACTGCCAGATCCAAGGAAGGAGCACAACAGAGGTTTCCATACCCTACAACCAAGGAGAAGAATTGGAGCAGAACCCTCCTGGTGAATGGTCCCAAACTCCTGGGTTTTCAATACTAGCAGCTTGGAGGGGGTTGGGAAGAGGCAGCGGAAGTCGAGGAGCCAGCGTAGGTCCTCTATCAGGCTGACTGGGAGCGCTCTGTACCTGGACTCCTGAATCCCAAATCCAGCTGGCCGGAACCCAGGCACCCGGTGGCCCTGGAAGGCAAGGGGGAATCCCAGTTGGCCAGACGCCAGAGGAGTGTGCCTCCCTGAAGAAGTGAAGGAGACCCCACACACACATACGGGCTCCCTCCGCCCTCCAGAGGTGATTCCTTTCCTCATTAGGAAATTCTCCGCTCCCTTTTTCCGACTCCTTTTCCGAGCGTTTACGTTGTACATCTGGAAGGAGGGGGGAGGGCAGAGGGGGAAGCAGGGGAGGGGGAAGAGCCCAAACCCGCCCAGTCTGACCCAGTCCAGACAACCGGCCTCCAGCTGGGGCTGGGGAAAGGGGGTGGAGAGGTGCGGTCCCCCCACGCACCTTCGGGGTGGGGGGCGCGGGCCCAGCGTTCCAAGGACCCAGGCATGCCCCCCCGCCAGCCCCCTCGGCAGGCGGGGGGAGGGCTCAGCCGGGAGTTTGGCAAACTCCTCCCCGCGTTGAGTCATTCGCCTCTGGGAGGTTTAGGAAGCGGCTCCGGGTCGGTGGCCCCAGGACAGGGAAGAGCGGGCGCTATGGGGAGCCCGACGCCAGAGTCCCCTCTCCACGCGGTGCAACTGCTGTGGGGCCCCCGGCGCCGATCCCCGCTGCCGCCGCTGCTGCCGCCGCTGCTGCTGCTGCTGTTGCCGCCGCCACCCGGGGTTGGGGGCTTCAACTTAGACGCGGAGGCCCCAGCAGTGCTCTCGGGGCCCCCGGGCTCCTTCTTTGGCTTCTCGGTGGAGTTTTACCGGCCCGGAGCAGACGGGTGAGTGAGGAGAGTGGGCGGCGGGGTGGGATGTTGGGGGGCGCAGCCTGGAGACTGGGGGCGCGGCTGGGGTCTGAAGGGGACCAGGGCTTGAGTTTGAGGGCGGAGTTTGGAAGGACTAGGGCTGGAGTTGGGGGCCCGCGCTAGAGTTGGGGGCCCACGCTGGGAGTAGGGAGGGGACGGGGCCAGCGTGGAGGGGGACCTGGAGTTCGAGAGAGATCAGTGGGGAGACATGTGTCGGGTGGGGAGAGGACACGAAGCTGGAAGCTGGAGAAGTCTGGGCAGGGGTCTCAGGGCCAAGGGGGAGGAGAGCGCTTGAATGGAGGGACAGCAGAGAGTCTCCGGCTGAGATCTTTGGGCTGCGGGAACCTGAAGGGGGGTGGGGTGGAGGTGGAGAGGGGGCGCGAAGGCCAGGAGGGGCATTTGGGGGCGCTGGGGGACCTCAGGATCCATGGAGGCCATTGTGTGGAGAAAGGACGGGTCGAAGCAGAATGAGTTCTGTGTGGCAAGAGGGGAGTCAGAGACCGTGTAGTTAGAGGAGAGCAAGAGGGGGTCGGAAGGTTAAATGGGGGCCAGCTTCATCCTCCCCTCCCCCCTCAGTTCAGACTGGAGAAAGACCCGGGAGGGGGACGGCAGCTCCCTTCCCTTTCTCTTCAGTCTCCTGCTCCGCCCTGCACCCCAATCTGTTCAGGCGTGGGGATCCGAGAACTTGGGGAGAGTCCTAGGACCCTGGCACTGGGGCGCCTGGGCTGTGGGCGGGCTCAGCCAAGGGCGGGTGCTGAGATGTCTGGAGGGTGTGTGTGCGCGTGGAGGGGGGTGGGCTGTTTCCCTCTTCCTCTTGGGAGGAAGAGAAAAGCTGATTTCCTGTAGCTTGTCGGCTGGAGTTGAAATGAGACCGGGACTTCTGGGGCTGGGTTCGGAAGCAGGGGAGACGCGGGCTCACTGGGCCCAAGAGCGTAAGACCTGACTCAGGGCCCTGGACGTCTCACAGGAAGATCCTTATTCTCAACTGAGCAGCGTGACAAGCAGACCCGGCCCCTGAGTGCCTGAAACATGGGGTGCCCAAAGGCTTGCGGAAACCGGAGTTAGAGCGGAGGCAAGATTAGAACACATTAGAACAAGAGTGTTTGGTTAAATGGAGACGGGGGGGGAGGTGACGGTGGGAAGTAAGAGAGGAAGGGGACTGCCCCTGGGCTGGGCCAGGGATCCCCAGATGCCCCATATTCCTGATCCTCCACAACGACTAGAGTTGCTCTCTTTCTCCCAGTCTCTGAGCTCAGAGCTTCCCACTGCTGACCATCCCACCCCGCAGTATCTCAGGATTTGATGGAACCTCTGTCAGAGGGGAGCTGTTTTTACACGTGGTACAGTTGATTGATCTCTACTCATTTTCTTTCATTTTTGAAGAAATGGAGTTAACCCAGCTAATTCAATTGGGGAGGAGGGCAAATTTCTCCTTTGTCTGAAGGACTTGGAGCTGGAAAAAAGAAAGATGGTTAGGACCAAGTTGTTAGTTCTAGGCTATTCAAGGTCCCCACCCAACCCCCACCCACCCCCCTGGCCTCTTGCCCAAACCCCATTGCATCACTCTGGCCTGGAGCCTCTGCTAGGTTTGGCCTCCACCAGACCCCCTCAAACTTCTTACCACTAATGGAGTAGAGAGGAGAGAGAGAGGGAGGATATGGGGTCTCCTCCCCTGGATCAGGATATCCAGTTGTCTGGATTTTAACCTTCCCCGTGTTTCCTCCTTCGCCCTCCCAACAAAAGTGTCATTTCCCTTTTAAAACACTCCTCTAAACATCCGAACTTTCATATACTCCTGGTCCCCTATAACAGGACCCAGCTTTCTCCTCCCTTCCCCCTCCCCTTTCTGCTCATCTCCCCTCCCAAGAGAACCCAGGTGTCCATCTTGCACTCCTCCCCTTCTCATTTTCTCTTTATAGTACCCTCTTAGAGTAGGACTCAACATTAGAACATTCTACCTTCCCAGCGACCTCCCTTCCACCATAGCTGGGCCTTGGACCCCCTAGGGCCATTGCCAGAGAAGGAGGCCCTCAGTGTTCTTGGTCTCTCCCTCATCACTTCTCACAGTGAACACTGAAACAGCATCAAAGGACAGGGTGAGTACCAGAGAGGTTACATGGTACAAAAGGACAAAGTTTGAGTCAAGCAGAGCTAGTTATGAGCCCCCACACTTATTAGTTCTTTCTGTGACCTGAGGCAAGTTACTCAAGCTATTGGAGCCTGGTCTTCCCATGAAAATCAATAACTTTTTCTTATGGGGCAGTTCTGAAGACTACATGAGACTATATACACATACATATATATATATATACATACATACTCACACACACACACACACACACACACACACACACACACATTTGCACCTATTCTTATGGGGCAGTTCTGAAGACTACATGAGACTATATACACATACATATATATATATATATATATATATATACATACATACTCACACACACACACACACACACACACACACACACACATTTGCACCTGGTCCACAGAGGGTGATCAGTACATGGGAGGCACAATTTTTCTGGGTAGCTATTTTCTATTTCTGGTTCTCTCCTCCCTGACCAACACCTAGTTCTTTGTTTTAAGTTTTCCCCCATTTCTTACTTGCTATTAGTACTTATAATAGTCATAGTAATTAATAGTTCCTCATATTTCCTTAGCTCTTTCACATCAATTTTTCCATTGGATCATTATAAAAATCCTTGTGTTAATATTGCCCCCATTTTAAATATATAAAAACTGAGGCTTCAGGAGTCATAGAAATTTAGAACTAGAAGTAAATTTAGGGACAATTCAAGGGGAATCCATCAGTTTATGGATGGAGAATCCAAGGATTAAAGAGGGAAGTGACTTGGCCCAGGACATTTTAAAGCATGAAAGGTGGACCTGTCTCAGCTCAGCTCCTTATTTGCTTCTGGACTGTCACAAGTGGAGGCAGCTGTTCCTCCCCAGCCAAACAGGCATATCCCTTGTGAATGCATTGGGGGACCCAGGTCCAGGTGTCCTTCTCTGGCCTGGCCAGTGCTGCTGTAGGACCTGTAGGAGTTCTGTCCACTCTCTGCTCTCCACCCCTGACCTTGTCAGGCCAACAGAGTCAAACAGTAACCGAGTATTGAGCGGGGACTTGGTTAATCAGAAGCCTGGCTGGAGAGATAGTGGATAGGAGAAGAAAGGATGAATTGGCAGTGGGGTAGACAGAACACTGGCCTAGGAATCAGGATTCCTAGCTTCTGGTTCTTATGCTGGGAAGGATTCTGAGTGACCTTGGACATGTTATTTAACTTCTCTGGGACTTAGTTTTTCCCATCTGTAAAATGAGGACATGGGACTTGGTCGGTGCTTTTCAAACTTTTTCTTAAGTAATATCAGAGATGAAGGTGGCCTTCCTTTATTCCATGTGTCAACCCTGAGGCATCTACAGTAAAGTCTTGAAACCAGTGGATGCTGTCTATGGTGCCTTCTAGCTGTGATAGTCTGTGTCTCCAAGGATCAATTCTACAATTTCAGGGTTCTGCGGCTTCAAAATAAATTATGGCAATTATTTCTTCCCTTGTGCCCTATTTTGGAAGAGTTTGTTTGCCCAACTTCATTTGGTAAGGAATAATTAATTCCTTTTCTCATATTTCATTAACCAAAAAAAATCTATAACTGTCAATCTGAGCTGCTGACCAGCATGAGATAACCAGGTTCCCCACATGAGTTGATATAATTCTAGCCAAAAGCAAATACACTTGAAGTTTTAATTAACCTGGGCTGCATTATCTAGTAAATGCATAATTTCCATTAGGCTTTCTGAAATATTGAAAATAGCCTAAGGACCATCCATTGTTACCTTCTTAGACCCCTAAGAAGGCCCAACTGCTGCAGGATTTAGGAAGCAGAAACTAGAAGTGGGAGAATAAGAACAAGCTAGCTTAAGTACCATCCCAGACACCAGGAACCTCACTTAGCACGTGGAGGGGGGGGCCTATTCATTGAATTGACTTGGGGTTGCTGGAATGGAAGGGCCACTGAATCCTCAGGTATAAGCCACAGGTTGTGGGGGCAGATCTGGGTCTGCACCCCTTGACTGCATGCCAGGTATCCTGAACTTTCACACAGCCAGAATGGATATGCTGTGGCTTGTGGGCTCGTGGGCTTTAAAAGCTCTGTAAGGCTTCTCCCTCACCTTCCAACCCACTAAACTCCAAGATATTTCCTCAGGCCATCCCAGGAGTCTCAAGCTCAGCTCCCCTCCAAGGACAGAGAGTGTTGGAAAATCTGGAGTGGGAACAGGGTCCCTTGGCCTCAGCCCTGTGCTCCAGGAGACGTTGAGATAACCTCTTCACCCAGAGAAAGAGGGATAGGGTATTTCCTGAGTCCACACTGAGTTAGCACCTGAACCAGAACTCCTTTCACTGCTTGCTGTACCACAGCTGCTCTGGTCTGGTTCAGGCTGGTGGCCCTTTCTGCCTTCAGGAGTGTGAGGGCAGCAGCTAAGTTCTCTGGGGGCTGCCCCTGCTAAGAGAGGGGTATACCTCTCTCTCCTCACCCAGTTCAGGGGCAATACAACTTCTTACCATCACCAATCTCACCTACTGGACTTGGCAATTGACCAAGTCACTGTGCCTTTGCAGTGGCCAGCTCCCACCCCCCCCCCAACTGGATGAAATTGCCTAAGCGAGAGGGGTGGGGCCTGGCTGGCGGGTGGGAGACAAACGGAGAAGTGCGAGGTTAGAAACAGACAGGAAGCCACAGGCAGTAAATATTTCCTGTCCCCAGGGTAACAGAAGTTGGCACCTCCCCTCATCCTCTCCCCCCTCCCCTCTCCCACATAACATCCCTCTCCTGGCTCCCCCCAACCCCATTCCTCTGGACCCCACCTTCTCTCTACTTCATTCTCATCTTCTGGCCCTCTTAGACACTTCATTACCCACTTCAGTCCCCTTGGACCTGCTCTCTCTGGTGTTCCCATCCCCTGTTCCTCCTGGACCTCACCCCTCCCCCACTCAATAAAATCTCGTCCTCTTGGAAGACACCCCCAGGTTTTGTGACCTCTACCATAATCCCTGACTTGGGCCTTCTTTTCTAGTGAGAAGGTCTGAGGAAGGTATACAAATACCAGGGAAGGAGTGGGTACTGTGAGTGTTGAAAGCTGAAAGAGGACAAAAAACCAACAGAGATGGAGAAACCTAAGATCTGAGAATGAGAGAGAGAGAGAGGACCCAAAACCAAAACCTAGAAAGCAAGCCATCATAGGGCCAGAGGAACAAAGATTGAGAAGCAGTGCCAGAGGCAGACACTGGGAGAGAGCAGAGGCCAAGGCTGGCAGGGATACTGGCCCAGGGGGCAGGTTGAATTGCCCAGACTGCCAGATACAGTCCTTGTAGGAGATCCTGGAGGAGAAAGCCAAGAGAGCCAAGCACTGTTGCAGAGGCAAAGGACCCAGGGATAGAAGAGCAGAGCTGAAGGCAGGAAGATTGTCCAGGCCCTTACCTATGACCACCCCATTACATAGGACCCCCATCAGAGGCAAACTTCTCTTCTCAGGGGGAACTGAGGTACTGTGTCCAGAACTAGGACCTCAGTAGCAGAGGATGTGAATTCAGCCTCCTGGGGATGGTATGTGAGAAACGGGTTCGAGGGCTGAGACAGAGACCCAGCCAGGAAGAGGAGGTCCACACCAGGGCCAAGGGTGAGGAGGGGCCCAGGCGCAGAGGAACAATCTGTTTTCACTGTCCTCCAACTCCTAGTGGAGAGCACTTCTGCTGCATGATTTCCAAGACTCACATTTTCCTCCTACACGCCCCAAGGCTAGGCAGCTGGGGAAGCCTGCTGGAGGCCTGGGTCTTGGCCCAGGGAAGGGATTTGGCTTGGGAGGAGAGGGTACAGGCTATATGAGAGGACCCTGAAGCTCCAGAGGACCTTGGGGTTCCAGGGGCTACATATCTAATCTTGGCAAGTACATAGGAGAGATGGAGAAGCTGGGGTCCAAGCCCTCCAGCTCCTCTTCCCCTTCTAGGAGTTGACTCTGGCTCCTTTCTTTATTAACAGAGAAGGTAGGAGAGGAAAGAGAGTGGTGGGAGGAGGGGAGGGGTTGTGTTAGTGACAGCGGCACATGGGGACCGCCTGACTCCAGCCTGTGCCTCTGGCATCTGTGGCATCTTCTGAGATATAAATACAACACAGGGGGCATCTACCCCACCCCCAGCCAGCCCTACCCCAGAGGCCTGGGTCCTTCCTACCTAGGAACCACTCTGAACTGCCTTTCCTTTCTCCTCCATAGGGTCAGCGTGCTGGTGGGAGCGCCCAAGGCTAACACAAGCCAGCCAGGAGTGCTGCAGGGTGGTGCTGTCTACCTCTGTCCGTGGGGCAGTAACCCCACTCAGTGCATCCCCATCGAATTTGACAGCAAAGGTAGGCCGGTGAAGTTCAGGGAGGACCTGGGGGGCATGACTGCAGCTGGGGGCGGGGCCTGGGTGGGGCCTGGAGCAAGAGGTGGAGTCTTCCCAGTACCGTGGCCACGTGCTCTCCCAGCGCCAGCACTGGGGCTCCAGCTCTGCAGTGGCTCCCAATGGCACTCACTCCACGTTCCCAGTCCAGCCCAGCCCAAGAAGGGCGGGCATGATTCAGAAACATGTGGCTCTCATTTCCCCTGAATCACCCGCAACTCAGGGAGGCCAGGGCCATAACACAGACAAAGACAGGGAGAGAAGCACAGACTATTCAGTTCCTTTAACTAAGCACTGACTAAGTGGTTGTGCATGCCAGGCACTGTGCTGGTGCTGCAGGGATTGAAACATGATTAAGCCACTGGCTAAACATAGAGATGGATGGGAGACGGAGACTAACAGCTAACACTCAAAGAGCACTCGCTCTGTGCCAAGCACTGTTGTGAGCACTTTACATATGTTAGCTCACTTATCATTTCAACAAATGTATGAGATATTGTTATCCCCGTTGTATAAGTGAGGAAACAGAGATTAAGTAACTTGTCCAAGGTCACACAGCTAATGAACAGTGGATCAAGGATTCAAACTCTGGCAGTCTCTCTCCAGAGATAAAGACTGGGGTGAAAAGAGCTGGCTGGTTGGCTCAATTTGTTAGAGTGTGGCTTTGTAAGGTAAAGGGTTTAGTTCCCTGCACTCGCCAGTCACCAAAAAAAAAAAAAAACAAGTAGACTGGGATAGGGAACAAAAAGAGGAGAGCGTGAAGGGGGGAGGGAGTAGAGATAAGAATCATGAAACAGACTGATTTTTTTAAAAGCCTGAAAGACAAATGAGCATCAGAAAAATAAGAAAGGCTGTTGTATAGAGGGCTGAGTTGGACTTGGAAGGAGACAGACAGACAAATGTCAAGAAAGGAGATAGAACAAGATGCTATTTGAGACACAGGCCCAGGTACAGGCAAAGAAGTGCAAACAAAGGGCTACCCTCTTAGAAAACAGCCACTCTTCCCTATCACCCTCCTGTCCCTGCCCCACTGCAAGAATCCTTGTCCCAGATGGGTGAGGAAGCAGAGGGAGAGAGGGGGAGGTAACTCTGGAAACCCCAGGTTCTGCCTGTGTGTGTGTGTGCGTGCATGCGTATGTGTAGAGAAGGGGTGAGTCAGGCTGCACAAAGCAAACTAAAGATCCTTCCCCACTCTCCTCTCCCTGTGAGTCATGGGGGCTCAGGGCTTGGAGGTGTTGGGCATCACCAGGCTGCATGTGGGGCTGCTCTAGAGTCCAACTGCCCTCGGCCCAGCGTGACTTCCCTCCTCACTTCCCCAAGGCTCTCGGACCCTGGAGTCCTCACTGTCCAGCCCAGATGGAGAGGAGCCTGTGGAGTACAAGTCATTGCAGTGGTTTGGGGCAACAGTTCGAGCTCATGGCTCCTCCATCTTGGTGAGGGGCCAGCAGGCTCAGTGGTGTGGTGGCTAGGGGATGGGCAGTGGCTGGGTAAGGCCAGGCCTGGAGGGAGGAGGGGCCTTACTCCACTAAACCTGAAGCCCCCTCTTCCCGGGCCTTTCCAGGCATGTGCTCCACTATACAGCTGGCGCACAGAGAAGGAGCCACTGAGCGACCCTGTGGGCACCTGCTATCTCTCCACAGACAACTTCACCCGAATTCTGGAATACGCACCTTGTCGCTCAGGTAGGGGTGAGAGGGGGCATGTGTCCCGTGTCTGCCTTCTCCATGTGAGTTTCTGGTATACTCAGGGCTGACTCTCACTGCCCCCCATGGGCTATTTACCCTTATGCTCACTGTCTGGTCCAGGGAGGCCCTTTCTCTCATTCCCTCTCCCACCTTTTTCCCATGCCATCTCTTCTTTTCTGTGACCCTTCTATGCAGGGCTCCTTCTCACCACCTTCTACCCTCACAGATTTCAGCTCAGCAGCAGGACAGGGTTACTGCCAAGGGGGCTTCAGTGCCGAGTTCACCAGGGTAAGAGGGTGATGATCTGGGAGGGAAGGGGCTGTGGGTAGTGGACACAGGTGGATCAGGACCAGATGTTAGACTTACCTCCTTCCACCCACAGACTGGCCGTGTGGTCCTAGGTGGACCAGGGAGCTATTTCTGGCAAGGTAAGTCCTTTCTCTGCCATTCTGTAGTCTCCTGGCTCATGGCCTCTCATCCTTACTCCCAGCCTGGAATCACCAATCCTTTCCTTCTCTGCTTCTTCCCCCACCTTCCAGTTCTCCTCTTCCTTTCTCAAGGCTTACATGTAATGTTCTACCACCCTCCACACGCTTCCCTTCTTTGAACCAGACTCCTGAAATCGTACGCAGTCAGCCCCCAGATCCCTCTCTGCACCTCCCCCTCCATCCATCTGCCCTTCATTCCATTTCCCAGGCCAGATCCTGTCCGCTACTCAGGAGCAGATTGCAGAATCCTATTACCCTGAGTACCTGATCAACCTTGTTCAGGGGCAGCTGCAAACTCGCCAGGCCAGTTCCATCTATGATGACAGCTATCTGGGTGAGCGAGCAAGTGGGGAGGGAATGGCAGGGGGAGAACCTCAAGTGCTCCTGTCCCCACTCACCCCCTTGCCCCCCTTGCCCCACTCAGACATCCCTAGCCCCTCTGCCATACTTGTCATGTGCATGCTGACTATGAAGGCCCAGTAGGGGTGGTGAAGAGATTGGGAGAAGGACCAGAGCAGGAGGGTCTCCAGAGCAGGAATACTAACATCTACCCACCCTGTCCCCCAGGATACTCTGTGGCTGTGGGTGAATTCAGTGGTGATGACACAGAAGGTGAGTGCCTCCCCAGGCTGCGGCCAAGGGAGGGAACAGATAGAGAATTAGGACCTGTTGGCCAGGAACTTAGACACTCACCATTTTTGTCTGCTCCCCTTTCCCCATCCTTAGCCCACAACTCTCTCTTCTCTTTGCAGACTTTGTTGCTGGTGTGCCGAAAGGGAACCTCACCTATGGCTATGTAAGATCCAGACTCACCCCTCACTCCCTGTACTCCCCTAGCTAATCACAAAGAACCATGCATGGCAGGTTGTGAGGGTTCAAAAAGTGGATCAGAACACGGGCTCTGAAGTCAGACATCGGTTCCAGTTCTGGCACTTACTCTGGTTGAGCCATTCTGTTCTTTATTCATACCCTGCCTCCTGCTTAACATCTCTGAGGTTCATTCTTCTCTGTATAATGGGATAATAATAGATCTGACCTCACAAGGCTCTTGTAAGGGTAAATGAGATAATGCATGTGAAAGTACTTAGTGAATCGTTAGGCAGTGTACACTAGTAGCTGTTATTATTAGACCATGACGAGTGCTCTAAAAAGGATACAGATAAGAGTGCCATAGGAGTTCGTTCAATTAACACATTTATTAAGGAAAGGTAAGAGATAAGAAGATGAATAAGGCATCATACCCCATTTCAAAAGGTACTTCTAATCAAGTATATAAGATAAGCACACATACAATTATAATCCAAGGTGGAGCCACTATTCATGAGCCCCTGAATGCCTCAAACACTGTCCATTCAGTATTTTTATTCTTTACAACAAGTCTGTGGGGTAGGTATTAACTTTCATATTTTACACATAAGAACACTAAGGTCTAAGAGACCACGTAAGTTGCTTAAGATCGCCCAGTTAGTAAGTGGCTAGGTAGAAATTTAAAACCAGATCTATCTTATTCCAAATCACTGTTTTTTTCAGCACTATGATAAATTTCAGAAAAGTATATAAGGTGATATAGTAGTTTAGGGGAAGGAATAAACACTTTCTAGGGAGGGGATGGATCAGAGAAGGTTCTGTGAAGAATCTGTGGAGATGAGGAAAGAGAGCATCCTAGGCAGGAGCATGAACAGAAGAAAAGGAAAAAATTTTAGCCCAGTTTAGCAGACTCTTGGGCTGATTGAGGGTGAGAATAAGGAAAAGCTGAGTAAAAACAGATAGGTTAGGGCCAGATTCTCCCGAACCTTGGAGGACCAGCCAAGAAGTTGAGACTTTGGGCAGTGGCTTCAGGGAGCCACTGTGGATTTCCAAGCCAGAGGGAACCATCCCAGAGTTGCTCTAGGGCCATCAGTCAGTCTGGCTGCAGTGAGTGGGAAGGGTGCATAGAGGAAAGGAGCAGCCCAGGGCAGGGAGACTGGCAAGGAAGCTGTCCAGCTGTTCTGGGTGAGTGCTCACACCAGAGTCACAGCAGCGAGAGTGAGGAAGAGAGCAAGGATTCAGGAGACTTGGGGACCTGGTGGGCTGGTAACAGGGGAGACATGACTGTTTGTGGTTTGGGGTACTGGAGGATGAGAGACGACTTAGATTCTGAACATGTGTTTGCAGCCCCACTGTGCATAGTCATAATGATTGAGTGTTTACTGCATGCCAAACACTACTTTAGGCTCTGGGGAGAAAGCAAAGAATGAAACCAAGCTTCTGCCCCCATTGACCTTACATTCTAGTGAGTAGAGATTGACAACAAACAGATAAATATGAAATCTGTCAGTAGTTGATAAATGATATGGAGAAAAATAGTGAAGCAGCCATGGGGTGGAGCTTCCTGGCATAGAGATGGGATTGTGAGAGCAAAGATCCAAAGCAAGTTAGGAACAAGTTGTTTGTGTCCTCAAGGAATACCTGTTCCTGGGTATCCTGCACCCATTTGTTCTCCAACCATGGGAGGGACTGGGCATCCAGGACCAATAGGTCTATCTCATCCCCCAGGTCACCATTCTTAATGGCTCAGACATCCAATCCCTGTACAACTTCTCAGGGGAACAGGTGAGGACACGCCCACCCATCCCTACCCTACCTTGGTCCTCTGCCAATGAAGCCCCAGCCATGACCCAATAATATCAGCCCAATTTTCCAGCCTTTCTGGAGTTTCTGAACTCCTCTTCACAGCCCCTGTTGATCCTGTTTATTGACCCCTCTAATTCTGACCCAGTGTTGCCCCTTTGCCCTCCCCAGATGGCCTCCTACTTTGGCTATGCAGTGGCTGCAACAGATATCAACGGGGATGGGTGAGTAGTGGGAAAGGGGCACAACACGATGCCCTTCCCAGATCCTGGAGGGAAGAGTGGGATGGAACAGAAAATACAAGAAGAGTTTTTCTCCCGGCTTTTTTCTCTGGATTCTTGCTCATACCTGCATTCTCCTTGCTCAGAGACAAGGAGAGAGCTGAGAGCTGAAGATCAGAGTCTTCAGTTCTTCTGACTTGGGTGGGAGCGAGCCTGGGATCCAGGATGACCGAGATTTCTGGCACTAGGATTAGGAGAGGTGGCAAGATAGGGTATCATGATGCCTGGGTTTGCCCTTCCCCCCAGGCTGGATGACTTGCTGATAGGGGCACCCCTGCTTATGGAGCGGACAGCCGACGGGCGGCCTCAAGAGGTGGGCAGGGTCTACATCTACCTGCAGCACCTGGCTGGCTTAGAGCCTACACCCACCCTGACCCTCACTGGCCATGATGAGTTTGGCCGATTTGGCAGCTCCTTGACCCCTCTGGGGGACTTGGACCAGGATGGCTACAATGGTAAGCACCATAGGCTCTGGGAGCTAAGGAGAAGCCAGGTCCTGAGTCAGAAGGGATTGGGGGGAGGGTGTCAGTCAACTAAGATACCCAAACCCCATGACTTTAATTCCAGTGTCTGGGTCTAAGGGTTTGAAGAGATTAGAATATGGTGTTTGATAGACGGGAAAGAATAGGATCCTGGAGCCTGGTGGTAGAGATTTGGACCTGTTCCTGGCCTGCTGACTGGTGTGTGTTCTGTGTCTTGCAGATGTGGCCATTGGGGCTCCCTTTGGTGGGGAGACCCAACAGGGAGTAGTGTTTGTGTTCCCTGGGGGTCCAGGGGGGCTGGGCTCTAAGCCTTCCCAGGTTCTGCAGCCCCTGTGGGCAGCCAGCCACACCCCAGACTTCTTTGGTTCTGCCCTGCGAGGAGGCCGAGACCTGGATGGCAATGGTTACCCTGGTGAGTTGTGTCTGAGGCCCCTTTCACTTTAGAATTCCCTGGTCACAGACCCCTACCCCTTTTTATGCACCTTTCCTAAGCTTCTAGGTGCAGCTCTAGGCCAATGCCACTAGATGGCGCTGTCCCCTCGCTGCATCCTCCTTGAGTAATAAAACTAGAGGGGGTTAGGAAGAAAGGATACTGATGTGGGGCTTGCTGTAAGGGGTGGTCTTTTGACTTCCTGCAGATCTGATTGTGGGGTCCTTCGGTGTGGACAAGACTGTGGTGTACAGGTACGACCTCCAAGGAGGGGGTGGGGAAGGCAGCCCTAGGGAACTGGGAACTGGAAATTTCTCAATAGAGCTGAGGTTGGGAAAGTCAATGCAAAAAACACTGGCATCCTGGGCTTGGGCATCAGGTTCCTGTGCCCGGGTTACAGAGGAGTCTTAATTCTGTTCACCCCACATCCACTCTTGCCAGGGGTCGCCCCATCGTGTCTGCCAGTGCCTCCCTCACTATCTTCCCTGCCATGTTCAACCCGGAAGAGCACAGCTGCAGCTTGGAGGGGAACCCTGTGGCCTGGTGAGCTGGGTCCTAGGAGATTGCAGTTATGAGCCTGGGATACCTCAGTCTGTGCCTGGGAGTGGGCAAGGGAAACAAGTCTGCCTTAGGAAGGGGACAAATGGTAGTGTCCTAGTCTGGGTCTGTCTGGGAGGTAGGTAGAGGACAAGATGCCTGTTCCAGTTGGATTCATCAGCTTTCTTCTTGGTCTGTCTTCAGCATCAACCTTAGCTTCTGCCTCAATGCTTCTGGAAGACACGTCCCTAACTCCATTGGTGAGACAAACTGCCTGGATCTCTCAGGCACTGGGACAGGAGATAGAGGGGCTGGGGACCTGGGGACCTCCCTTCTGTCTGAATAGATTAGGAGTGTGAGCAGATTCTCCTTATACGTCCCCGGCTGCAGGCTTCACAGTGGAGCTCCAGTTGGACTGGCAGAAGCAGAAGGGAGGGGTACGGCGGGCACTGTTCCTGGCTTCCAGACAGGCAACCCTGACCCAGACTCTGCTCATCCAGAATGGGGCTCGGGAGGATTGCAGAGAGATGAAGATCTACCTCAGGGTATGGCCTGAACTGGCTGGAGAAGGTGGCCCTATAGATCTAAGGGACCTTCCTTAATGGAAAGAGATTGGAAGATTCCAGCAAAGGGCTTGGGACTCTTGGGGGCGGAGGAGGGGGACCCTTCTGTCAGAGGAGCTGAGAACCAGGCTGCCAAGGCCTCTGAAGGAATGAGAATGGTTAGAAAGGGATACGTAAGAGGCTGAGGAGCAGGGCCACCAAGTCTCCAGGGTCCTCTGACTCCGTGAACTCTCTCCCCTGGCCCCAGAATGAGTCAGAATTCCGAGACAAACTTTCCCCGATTCATATTGCCCTCAACTTCTCCCTGGATCCCCAAGCCCCTGTGGACAGCCATGGCCTCCAGCCAGTCCTTCATTACCAGAGCAAGAGCCGGATAGAGGACAAGGTGAGGATAGGGCGAGGAGAAGGGACCCGGGAGGACAGAGGCCTGGGCATCTGGGGGCAGGGCCCTGGAGAGGGGGACCCAAAGCCCAGGAACAGGTATAAACTCCCCCTCTCAAGGCTGCCCTGCTTCTCAGGCTCAGATTTTGCTGGACTGTGGAGAAGACAATATCTGTGTGCCTGACCTACAGCTGGAAGTGTTTGGGTAAGTGGAGGCTAACATTAAGCTAGGCAGTTCTGGATGCACCTAAAACCTGAAAAAGTAGAGTAGGGACATACTAGCGATGTGATCTTGGGAAGTTACTGAACTTTTCTGAGCTTACACTTCTTTATCTGTATAGTGGAAATAATAGCATTTATTTCTCTTTTTGGAAGAATGAAATGAAATGATCTACATAAAACATCTAGCCTAGTGCCTGCCACAGAGTTGGAACTCAGTAAATGTTGTCTATTATTACTGTATTATTATTATGGCCCATTGTCCTGGTCTGAGGATTAATTCCCCAGTGTCCCTTACCCTGTGTACCCCATCCAGGGAGCAGAACCGTGTGTACCTGGGAGACAAGAATGCCCTGAACCTAACTTTCCATGCCCAGAACATGGGTGAGGGTGGCGCCTATGAGGCTGAGCTTCGGGTCACGGCCCCTCCGGAGGCTGAGTACTCAGGACTCATCAGACACCCAGGGGTAAGAAGGGACACTCAGGTGGGGCTTTAGAGGACACCCCTCTAGAGGGGGCACCAAAACCTGATCTGCACTCACCCCACCTCCAGAACTTCTCCAGCCTGAGCTGTGACTACTTTGCTGTGAACCAGAGCCGCCTGCTGGTGTGTGACCTGGGCAACCCCATGAAGGCAGGAGCCAGTGTAAGTTTGGAACAGAAGATGAGGGGGACGGAGAAAGAGGGGACCTTAGGACAGTAACCAGCCAGTCCAGAGAATAGCTGTGAGATAGGGAAGGAGGGCTGGTATTGGTGTGAGGTAAATGCTCAGTCTAACAGCCACCTTTTCCTCCCTCACTATTCTACAGCTCTGGGGCGGCCTTCGGTTCACAGTCCCTCATCTCAGGGATACGAAGAAAACCATCCAGTTTGACTTCCAGATCCTCAGGTAGGGAGTGGGTGGGGCCAGGCTGGGGCTGAGTTGGGGTGCAGAAGGAGGGAGGACCGGCAGGGAGTGGAGCCTGGTTGCGGGCTCAATTCTTACCAGCTGGGCTCCAGCTCCATCCCGGTCTTGCTTCCATCCCACAGCAAGAATCTCAACAACTCACAAAGCGACATGGTTTCTTTCCGGCTCTCCGTGGAGGCTCAGGCTCGGGTCTCCCTTAACGGGTCAGTGCCTGGGCAGAATGGGGCCTTTCTGGGAGGAGAGACAGACTTGTAGGGAAGGATGCCTATGGGGTCCCTTCCACCCTCCTCTAAGTCACCCTTCTCCTTAGGGTCTCCAAGCCTGTGGCAGTGCTATTCCCAGTAAGCAACTGGCAGCTCCGAGACCAGCCTCAGGAGGAGGGGGATGTGGGCCCTGCTGTCCACCATGTCTATGAGGTGAGGAGGGATAGGAGGCAGGGAGAGCTGGGTTCTGGGCAAGCCAGGCTAGAGAGAGGGGAGGGGCCAGTCCAGAATGAATGACAGGAAAGGAGTTAGTATGAGCAAGAGATGGCTGGGACCAGAGTGAGGGACTGAGAGGAAGAGAAGAGGGAGGGGTGAGTGATATGCAAAGGCATGGGGCAGTGTCATGTGAGAGACAGCCAGAGGGGAGAGGCCAATCAAGTGATTGGAAAAGAAGGATGGAGCTGCCTCCAAAAGTGCTGGTAGAGAGGATTTCATCCCTGTGCATGGTTCCCTCCTTTACTTCTAAGATAGGAGCCCCGCAGCAGGGTATAGTAGGACCATGGTGATCCAGGGTCTCCGTGGGGCAGAAGCATTCCCTTCTCATGATGACTGTGCTCTTCCCTCCTTAGCTCATCAACCTGGGCCCCAGCTCCATTAGCCAGGGCGTGCTGGAGCTCAGCTGTCCCCAGGCTCTGAAAGGTGAGCAGCTTCTCTACGTGACCAGGGTTACAGGACTCAGCAACTGCACCACGAGTCTGCCTCCCAACTCACAGGACCTGGAGGTGAGGCACTTGGACACATGGCAGGTTCAGAGGACTAAGGTTGAAAGGTTGGGTAAGGTCGCTGGGGGCCTGGAAGAGGCAATGAGAATGTGCCTATAGTTAGGACTAAGGCCACTGAGGGGGGTCAGAACATGCACAGACACCTCAAAGTCCTGCGAAAGAACAAGACTTCTGTCCACAACATTTCCTTCTACCTGCAATATCTTTCCCTTATTTCCTGGCATACTCCTAGGACTCAGCTCTGTGCCACTTCCTCTGGGAAGCCTTCTTCAGAACTGTTCCTCTGTGCCCTGGTGCCTGTTTTATAGTTCATTTACTCATTGACAACATTCAATTAAATGAATGCCTGCACTGAACACTGTTAGGCTCAGGAAATATAGCACCAAATAAAACTGACAAGATCCCCACGCTTGAGGAGCTTACATTCCAGTGGAGGGTGATAGACAATAAAAAATAAAAAGAGGAGAGGGGGACAGGGAGAGTTTAGACAAGCAGCATAAAGAATAAGTACAATTTGTAACAACATATATACTAGTAATATTGATTTGATCAACATATGTCCACACTGAACCCCCAAAATAAGTATAATCAATTATGATTCAATAAAAATTAAAAAGAAAAAAAAGTAAAAAGAGAAAGAGAAAAATTAGCAGGTATTGAAAAATAGTGAAAGTGCAGTGCTAACATGCTGTGGAAAGACTGGAGACTATTTAAGTTGGCTCATCAGGGAAACCTCCTGAAGAGGTAACAGTTGAACTGAGGCCTAAAAGACAAAGGTGAACACCTACCTGTGAAGACTCGGGGAAGAGCATTCTGAACAGAGGGAACAGCCAGTACAAAGGCCCTAAGGCAGGAACAAGGACCTAGTTATTTATTTACACATCTCCTCCATGTAAATTTCAAGAACCGAGTTTTATTCATTTTCATATTTCAGCACTGAGCTTGATGCCTTGCACATAGGGGTGGTCAGTTGGATGGATCAATAAAGAAATAGATAAAAGAATAAGTTGAAGCTCTTCTGGAACCCAGGTACAGGCTGACTTAGATGCTGTAATGAGACAGAAGAGGGAGCAAACAGTCTCTTTCCTCTTACAGTTGGATCCCGAGGGTCTCCTGCACCACCTGCAAAGACGGGAAGCTCCAGGCTGGAGCACTGCTTCCTCAGGACCTCAGATCCTTGTAAGTGGTACTGAGAAAGATGTCTGGGACCAACCACTGAGTACCTGTTTGGATTCTCAGAGCCACCAGAAGGGCAGAACTCTGAGTTCAAGCCTCTTCTTTCTTCCTAGAAATGCCCAGAAGCTGAGTGTTTCAGGCTGCGCTGTGAGCTCGGGCCATTGCACCGACAAGAGAGCCGAAGTCTGCAACTGCATTTCCGAGTCTGGGCCAAGACCTTCTTGCAGGTAAGGGAGCCTTACCTCAGTCCTGACCTCTGACTTTTGGGCCTGCCTGGACTGACCCTTCCCTCTCCCACTGTCCTAACCACCTCTCATCTGGTGAATGGGACCCAGGCACTGCAGCTCTCCTTGCTTGCCCAGGCACTGCAGCTCTCCTTGCTTGCCCTTGTCTAGACACAGCTATGTGTCCTTGGCACCACCTAGTGGCCACACTAGAAGCAATGGCTTCCCTTTCCTGGCCCATTAGAAAGAAGGAGGGGGGACTGGAGGGAGACCAGCATACAAAGAGTGATAGAAAAACAGTGAGATGGAAGTTGAATCCATAGTGGAGAGAGGAGCAGATGTGGGAATAGTAAAGAGCAATCATTTATTGAGTGCACACTATGGGCCAGGCATTGTCCTGGATGTTAACCCACATTAATGATTCAAAAAAAATTTTTTTATTGAATATATAGTCATCTAATTATACATTATTTAATTATAATTATTCGATTACACATTTATTATCTCATATAAGAAACATCAAAGAGACTCAGGAGAGAATGAGTCCAAAATAGGGAAAGATCACAACCTAAGCCAGACCATGGGGAGTCCTGTGTCCTCTAGATCCCAGGAAGGGCTGCCCTGACCAACTTTCTCCCATTCACAGCTAGAGCACCAGCCATTTAGCCTGCAGTGTGAAGCTGTGTACAAAGCCCTGAAGATGCCCTACCGAATCCTGCCTCGGCAGCTGCCCCAAAAGGAACTTCAGGTGAGTCCAGGTTCAGAGTGCTGAAACTGAGACTGGGACGTGGATGAGGGCTGGCCTTGTAATTGTAACAATTATTTATTGAGCATCTACCATGTGCCAGGCACTGTGCCAGAGATATAGTGGTAAGCAAGATCAACATGGTATCTTTGCTCCTAGAGTTCATAGTCCGGTGAGCAATGATAACACAGTGTCAGGGTGTTTATGAAAACACATCATAGGAACACCTGAACCCTGTCTTGCAGAGTCAGGGAAGGCTTCCTGGAAGAAGTGATGTTCAAGCTGAAATATGAAGAATAAATAGGAACTAGCCAGGCTAACCATTCAGGAAAGGAATATTCTGGGGAGAAGGAATAGCAAATGTGAAAGCACAACAGTAAGAGATAATATTTCACATTTTAGGAACTTAAATTTTTAAGTTCAGCATGCTGTTAGCTCAAAGTAAGAGGTGGGAGGTGTGTCTAGATCCAGTGACAAGAAGGTGGCCAAGTATAGGATGGGAAGAACTTCTGGGTTCTCAGTGATCTCACCCGACTTGCTCCCCAGGTGGCCACAGCTGTGCAATGGTCCAAGGCAGAAGGCAGCCATGGTGTCCCACTGTGGATCATTATCCTAGCCATCCTCTTTGGCCTGCTGCTTCTAGGTCTGCTCATCTACATCCTCTACAAGGTCAGCTACAACCTGCACATGATTTGGCCACCCTCTCATCAGGCTCTGCCTTTACCCTCCACAGTCCCAAGTATTCACCTCCAGACCAATTCTCCAGTTGTATGTCCCACCTCTGCCCTGGCTACATGCATCCAATCCTGACCCTTCCTATTGAATTCCTCCCTTCATTCTATAGCCCTTAGCTTAGAAAGAGTCCTCTTGGAACTGGCCTGTTAGCTCAATTGGTTAGAGCATTGTGCTAAGTTTGTCTGTATTTGCAACATCAGTGTAACCCACAGATAGCAAATACACGGTATTTGTGCTATCACTTCCTCCAGAAATCCAGGGCAGCCATCACTCATTGATCATATCACAGAAATGGCATCAGAATTCTTCTCAAGAGGCAGCCACTACTCGACAATCAGACTTGGCACTTGAGTTCAAACCTATTTGCCATTCCTGGCTTAACTGGGGGCATTTTTAAGGTACTAGTGAAAGACCCTCCCCTTATCAAACCATCCCCAATATTAGCCCTTCTGGGCCCATTGGACCTCTTGGAGGGCTAGTCTTAGCCTGAATTCAGAGGCTACTTTTGCAGGATGGGAAGTTTGAAGGCACTACAGACCTCCTCCTTCCCTCTTGGAATAACAGCTGCAGAGAAATGGGAGCCAGACTACCTAAACTCTCCCCTCTTTCCCTTCATCAGCTCGGATTCTTCAAACGCTCCCTCCCATACGGCACCGCCATGGAAAAAGCTCAGCTCAAGCCTCCAGCCACCTCTGATGCCTGAGTCCTCCTGATCCCAGACTCCCAATCCTGAAGACCCAGTTCCCTCACCCTCAGTCTACTGACAGAGGAGACTGGGTGCTTCCTGAAGGTGCTGAGGGCCAGGGAGAAGCTCCTCTCCCCAGCCCAGAGACATACTTGAAGGGCCAGAGCTGGGGGCAGGGGTGGGTGGCAACAAGGAACTGGGGATCCCTCCCCCAGATGCACTGTGAAGGACCCTGTTTACACATGCCCTCTTCATGGATGGGGGACCTCAGATCCAGGGACAGAGGCCCTAACCTCCCTGCAGCCTTTGCATTTTGGAGAGAGTTTCCTGAAAACAACTTGGAACCTAATTGGGTAATCAATTTGCAGTTCCTTGGGCTAGACATGCCACAAGGACTTCCTGTCCAGCTCCAGTCTGCAAAGATCTGTCCTCAGCCTTGCCAGAGATCCAAAGGAAACCCCCAGCTAAGAACCTGGAACCTGGGGAATGAGACTTGGCAGCTCTGGACAGCCCCAACCCTGGTGGGCCAACAAGGAACACTAACCATGGATGGTGCCCCAGGACCAGCTCAGGACGGATCCCAAACAAGGATCGATGCTGGCCCAGAACCCAGCTCGAGGGGGAATCAAAACTCAAATGGGCCAGACCCAGCCTGGGGCCTGGGGTTGATCTGGAACTCAGACTCAGACATTGGTAACCAATCTAGGCAGATCCAGGACTATATTTGGGCCTGTTCCAGACCTGGGCCTGGAGGCCCAATTCACCCTTGACTTGGGAGAAGTCAGGACTTGCCCAGGACCATGAAGGGGCCATGATGGCAACAGATCTGGAACCTCAGCCTGGCCAGATGCAGGCCTTCTCAGTCCTCCAGAGAAAGGGGAGCCCACTGTCCTGGGCCTGCAGAATTGGGGTTCTGCCTGCCAGCTGCACTGACGCTGCCCCTCCTCTCTGCCCAACCCTCCCCTCACCTCGACTCTGGACACCCGGGACTTATTTAAACTCTGTTGCAAGTGCAATAAACCCAACCCAGTGCCCCCATTGACCAGAGCTGGAATCTGTGTTCTTCTACCCTACTCTTTCCAAACCCATCCTGGAACCAGACAGCTTGGTGGGAGGGAGATGCCTGTTTCTCTCACACTTTCTTTCCACTGGGAACCAGGAGCGTGAACCCCAGGAACTGTGAAACTAGTTTCTGGATTCCCTTCTCTTAGGTGGAAGAGGTCATGGAAGGGAGGAAAGGAGAGCTTTGGGCTGGCCTGTGGCTCACTCAGGAGAGTGCGGTGCTGATAACACCAGGGCCATGGGTTCGGATCCCATATAGGGATGGCCGGTTGCATGGAAGGGAGGAAAGGAGAGCTTTGGGCTGGCCTGTGGCTCACTCAGGAGAGTGCGGTGCTAATAACACCAGGGCCATGGGTTCGGATCCCATATAGGGATGGCCGGTTGTTCACTGGGTGAGCGTGGTGCGGACAACACCAAGTCAAGGGTTGAGATCCCCTTACCGGTCATCCTTTAAAAAAAAAAAAAAAGAAAGGAGAGCTTGACTCCTCTGCCCCTCACCCAGCCCCCACCAGATTTGGTTCCCAACATCCCCAACAGAAAAGGGAAAGGAATCCTTTCTCTTTGGGTTTGAGGATTAGAGAAGAATACAGTTGGGGAGGTCCAACTTGAAGGTGGGGAAAGATGGTCTAGAAGACTCACCTGGGCTTCCCTAAATCAGAATAATGAAATGAGTTAAGAAGTAAAAGCCAAGGAACTAAATTGGAAGAAAGCCAGTTAGGTTTTTGTATTGTTTTGTTTTAATTGCTATTATGTGCTGGTGGGAGGAGGGTGTTAAGTCTCATTTAATTTCTTTCAATTCTGTGAATCTCATCTACACAAGGAAAAACTGAGGGGGTCGGCCCATGGCTCACTTGGGAGAGCGTGGTGCTGACAACACCAAATCAAGGGTTAAGATCCCCTTACCGGTCATCTTTTAAAAATAAACAAACAAATAAATAATTTTAAAAATTAAAAAAAAAAAGAAAAACTGAGGCCCAGAGAGGTTATGTAGCTTACCCAAGGTCACATAGTGAGTGGCAGAGCAGGTACAAACTCAGCCTTGTCTGACTGAGAAAGTCCTCATTCTTAACCAACATGCCATACGGTTCAGATCTTTGAAGAGAAATTGTGCAAAGTAAGGGAGCCCCTCAAGTTTCTCTTTTCTCCTCAAGGCCTGTCCTAATGTGCAGCAAGAAGAGAGGAATGGGGTTGTTGGAGGTAAAGATGTCCCTGTCAGGCCAGACCAGAATTTAGCCACCAGAGGGCAGCATAGCCACAAATTTATGTGGATTTTGGAAAGGGTGGGTATGAGGTTCGCTCACTCTTCCTCTATTACCAGGGCTATTCTTATTAACTCAGGCTCCTGCCTAACAGTGCCTGTATCACCTCAAAATGTCCCTCCTTGGAGACCAAGCCTGGACCACACTCCAATCTGTGACTTCTTAGAATTCTATACCCCTGGAATGTCCCCCCAGAACCCATAAATAGAGAGGGACTGATGGGGAGTAAGAGACATCATCAGGCAAAGAACCACCCAGTATTTCCAAAGAAGGCAGCCATGGCATACAAAGCACCAGAAATTCTCAAGGAAGGAGATCCCATACTTCTGATACATCTGGAGGAGCTCCCTCTCAGGAGGGAGTGGGAGTGGCAGCAGCCGTACTCCAGGGGCCAGATCTGAAATTTTTTCCACTGTTGTGAGGAAGAAATGAGGGGAAGTGGACTGTGAGTATTGGGCTGGTGTCATGGGTGTGTGTCACTGTGTAGTGCCTGTACTTTGGGGAGAGTGACAAGATCTCTCCCATGGATGCACAATACAAGAAAGGAATTCCTTGGGCTCAGAAACACCACAGATGCAATCTAGTACCAGCCTCTCTGTCCCTGAGCTGTAATTCTCAAACTGGTCTAAGTTTCGTCTCTCAAATCTCCCAACCCTCCAGAGCAAGTGTGCCTCCCACTTTGAGACTTGAATGATCCAGAGGAACATGAGGGTGGGAGGCTAGAAGGCCTGAGCCCTGTCCTTGTCTGTGTTGATGGAGATGGAGAGGAGGACAGGAGGAAGTCTTAGGAAGTGAACAGAGCAGCTGGGGGTGCAGGGAGGGGGGAGGGGGCTCAGGGAGGCAGCTGGCAGGCGGGAAGCTGATCTGGGGGTCTCAAATTTCTTGACATCAATTAGAGCAGCCGGCCTGGACTCATTAGTAGCCTGGGGTGCAGGGCTCATCAATAATGAATCCACCCCACACATTGCCACCCCAGCTGCCTGCAAGGTCACCCTGCCCTCCAGCCAGCTGCCTCCCCTTGGTAAGTTCAGCAACCCCTATTCTGAGACCTCCCTAACTCAAAGTCCCTGGGGACAGTGTGTGAGGGTGGACAAGGGCTGAAGTTGCAAAGGAGTCTCTTATCACCAATCAGCCATGCCTGATGCTGACCCTTGTTTAGTCTTGGAGTTCACCCAGGAGAAAGAATGGGAAGAAAAAAGAGGAGCAGGGTCTAAGGAGAAGACTTTGTGATACTGGAGTTGAAAGGCATGATGGTAGGTCGGATCCAAAGTAAAAGAACCCTCTCTGATGGACCCAGACACCCCATATCCTCCCCCAAGGCCAGACTTGGGCAGCAAGGCTACAGTTCCCTGTAATCTCTGGGCTTCTGGATCAGAACAAGACCAAGGCATTGGTACCCCAGTATTCTCTTGCCCTTGAGCTGGAGCATCTTGGCAGGTACAGAAACAGGTCTCTTCTTCAAACCAGATAATGGGGTGAGAGCAAGAGATTGCTGGGGCCCAGATATGAAAACCTGAACTTCCTGCACCTTAATTGGCCATCTACTAGTCCCAACTTCCCTCCAGAACCCAGGAATGCCAGTCCCCTTCACCTTCCTAAAGTGTTCCAAGACTCCAATCCCACCACCCTTCCACTGACGTCTTCCTCTCTGCCTCCACCCTCCCTAAATCCCAAGTGTTCTCATTCCCAATCTCATCCCCTTTCCCCTCTGGCTGGGGTTGGCCTGAAGCTGGCTGCTTGGCATTCTGGGAAATCCTCCTGCCACCCTCCCTCTTGAGGCAGGTACAGACAAGTTCAGGCTGTAGCAGCTGCACCTTCCCCAAACACCTCGCAGACTCCCAGACTCCAGCCTCGTGCTGGTCCCAGTTGCCTGCCTCCAGCCCGGTCACCACATTGGCCCTTAGAATACATCCAAGTGTCCTGTACTCTGCTTCCCCCTGACATTCTGCCCAATTCATACATTCTGTCCTACCTTCCATCCTCCCCTCCATTCACCAAACACCCCCCACCAGTCCTCTTCAATCAGAGCTCACTTTAGAGGGGAATATCCTGGATTTAGGTCCTGGATAGATGCTTCCCAACTCCACACCCCACCCCAATCCAGGTCATCTGTACAAGGTTGTGCCTCAGTTCTGGATCTTCTGTCATCTTCCAGTGGTCCTAATGATCTCTGTTACAAGCTTCCATTTCCCCCTCCTCGGGTGCATTGATTGCAGCCTCATCACTCAGACCTTCCCTAAGGATCCAGGCCAGCCAGAGATCAACGTGGGATCCATCTTCAACCACCCATTTCACCTGAGACCCAGCCCCTAGGCATCCTGCTCCAAAGCCAGAAAAACAAACTAGGACCCAAACATTCTCTGCTGGACCTCCCCTGCCCCCTGCCCCCTGCCCCAGCCCATCACTCTGGAGGGGACCCAAGTGTCCCACCCAACCAAGGCTCCATCTCTCCCAAGAGTACTTAGGCAGCCCCGCCCCATATCAGCCTAGAGACAGACTTCCCGCCCTCAGACTCAGCCCTTCCTGGGAACCCAGGCCTCTTCGTTTCCAGCTTCCTCCATCACCTCACACCGTCTTCTAAATGCCTTATCCGCCCAGCCCTGGCTGCGGTGACACCGTAACCCTGGAGACCCAGGGGCAGCAAATAAAGGGGCGGGAGGAAGTGGGAAGTGGCCAGGACGCCCCCTCGCGGAGCCCTCGGTGCCCCGGTCCCCCCTCCTCCCGTCTTCACCTGCTGCGGGCCCCGCCCCCGCTCCGCCTCGACCGGCCTCTGCTCCTCCCCCGACTCCTCCCCCCGTACCCCCAGCCCGGCCAGAACGGCCCCCGGGACAGAGCGACGCGGAACCCCGGGCGCCTGGGTCCCCAGCATGATCCTCGGTGAGTGGGCTCTGTGACTCCAGGCTCCAGGCTCCTAGATCCTTCTCAATGGGTCACCCCCCCAACCTCCCGGCACCGCGGTGACTGCGGCCGCCCGTCACCGACCGGTTCCCCCTCCCCCTTCATCTGGCTCCACATCTGGGGTCCCCTTTTCCCCTCTTCCCCAAGCTGCCGCTGCCCCCGGTAATGTAGGGAGTGGTAAAGGGGGAGGCAAAGCGGAGTGAGACCCCCGCCCCATAATGAGAACATTGCGTATTCATGAGACTCATGAATATTATATGTCAGTCTACGAGAGGCTGGGGGAGGGGGCTGGTCCCGGCCTGGTGGAGTTGGGGGAAAGGTTCTGACCCTTCCCCTCGCCCCCACCCCCGCGCCCCGGCGCCTTCCCCCACCCTTAGTTTAGACGCTCCGACATCCTTCTGGGCCCAGGATAAGAGGGAAAGGAGGAAGTGGGGGGCAGGGGGGGAAGATGGTGGGTGTAGCTTCGAGGTGAGTGTGGTGGGAGGTGGGAACCCGAAGGCTGGAGATAAGAGGGCTGGGGAGGAGAGGGGGTGGGAAACTGTCCATCCCAGGGTTCCTGCGGCTCAGATCCTGTCTCCGCAGCCATCCTGCCCCAACACGCCGGGACCTGCCCCTCTTTCTCCTTGCTCTGGCTGTCTGGGCCCTTCCTTCCTTCCCATCTTCCTTCTTCCCCTCCACCCCTGCCTTGGGCTGGGGGCACCAGGAGAGGGTGGGGGGATGAGAGAGTAAGGATGGGGGAGGGGAACTCCCTCTGGGCTCTGACAGCCTGTCAGCCACAGCCACCCCATCCTCATGACCTACATCGGGAAGGGAGCCCCAGGGGTGAGGGAGGAGAGGGCCTAGCTGTGGTCTGGACTCCACATCAACTCCGGCTCCAGGGCCCTGTCCTCTGCCCTTCCTCCACAATAGTCCACAGGCCCCCTCTGACCTCTGCCCTAACCCTGGCTAGGCCGGTTCCAAGGCTGTGTTTATGGTAGAAGCCCCCCACGAGGCCCGGACACCTGTGGTCTCCCTGGCCCCCAACTGGGGACACCTGGCTTGATGCTGGTGCCCTGAGGGCTTGACTGGCTCCTGCCCTCATCCCTCTCCTGAGTTCCTCTGCTCTGTCTTCCTTTCTTTTCTTCTTTTATTTGACCTGCTATCCTTTTTGACTTCCCACAAACTATCTTTCTCTCGTTCTGCCCTCTTTCCATCTCTTCCTCTCTCCTCTGTGTGTCCTCAGTCTCTCTCACCCCTTTATGTCTCACTCCCTCCACCTGGCACTCCATCATTATCTTCTAAATGCATGAGTGAACGAAGGAACGAATGACTGGTTGCCTGCCTCTTCCCAAAAGTATCTCTAGCAGGGTAAGACAGTCCTCTTCTGTGAGGACCACTCCCACTAGAGTGACCCGCACCGATCTACATTGGACTCACACCCCCAGAGCACAGGCTCCACATTTCTCCAACCTGTGTGATCCCTGCACGCAGGCTCCACCCTGGGAACAGGCCCCAGAGGCAGCATCATGCTTGCCCAGAACAGGCTGGTGTAGGCCGCACTTTCCCTGGTCAGGAGGCCCTGAAAGACATCAGGGACCTGCTCAAGCCCAACCAAGACCCCAGCCATAGGAAGAATGCTTGGGGCCAAATTCTCTGAAATTGGACCTCCACCACATCTCCCTTGGGGCGGGAAGCCTGGTGGGGCTCATATATCTTAGCCCTCTTTAAGAAAGGAAGGAGAGAGGAAGGAAGCTGCCAGTCAGGGCTCAGGCCCCACCCTCAGGGCCCATAGTAAGGTTTTCAGTTCTAAATGTTGAGGTCCACTGAGTTCACGTGCATGGTGGCCCTTGAGTGGCTCTAAGATGTCCCTGCTCAACATGTGAAGCCTAGCCTTCCTGCTTAAGATCTAGAATCTGGGCCCCAGATTTAAGGTGACATTCTGGGCTCAGATTCCCATCCTGAGCCTTTCTGTACCATCCTTTCCAACTGAGACCCTGGTGCAGTGGGGATGAAGGGCAACTGGAGGAGGCCCTTTCCAACCCTCCCTTCCCTATCACTCCCTCCCTCTAGGCTCTGCCCCCGCCCACATCCACCCTGGAGTTATTAAGGATGATGTTTTGAGTAGTTGTTCATAATCATCCCCTTGTCTCTTTCATCTTTGACTTCAAAGCCTTTCCAGCACTCAGCCTGTGTATCTGTCCCCTCCTGCTAAGATGGAGGAATGAGGCAAGAGGGGACAGATACACAGGACTTGATCAAGTAGTTAGAATCCAGGGGTTCAAGGCTCTCTCCCAACCCCCACCCCAACCCCAATTTTAGGCATTTCTGGGGAGGGAGGAGAGGCCAAAAGGCCTGAAGGGAAAAAGAAATGGATTAGAGATTAAATCCCGATTTCTCCCTGGGCCCCCAGAGTCTAATTTTCATTTTTAATCCAGTGCTGACCCTGTGCTTTTCACCACCTTGGGCCCTAACTACCTGCAACTCTAACCCCAATACCTCTCTCGAATCTTAATCTCATTTTGGCTCAGTCTTCAGACCAACACTAACCCACAGCCCTACCCTGACACCTTTCCTGGCTCCTGTTCTACCCAGACGCCGCCACTCCCTGAGCCAGCTCACAGCAGACACTCCTATTCTTTACCACCAGAGTGTGAGGCCCTGGGCCCCACTTAAGATTGCCAAGGGCTGGAGCTCTGGACCTGGCCAGAATTTCTGAGGAAGAGAGGAAAAAGACCAGACCTCAGTAGGATGGAGAAAGCCAGATGTGGCTTGGCTGTGGGTTGGTGCTGGCAAGGAAACCTGAGCAGGGTCAAAGTGCCTAGGGCTAAGTAGAGTGTGGATGTGGACAGATGGACATCCATCCAAGGGTCTGCGAGTTCATCCCCTCTAAAGTGCTTTGGGAACTGTTTAATAAAGAATTTAGCAGTTCCCCTTGGAGTTGGGTGGGGCTCTATCTGCTGGAGGTAATTACTCTAATGAGCTTTCCTCTGGAGTGGCATGTCCCAGCCAGGCCTTAGCTCCTCCCTGCCCTGCCTGACATAAGTGCCACACACACACAGATGCACTCCAATTTGCTCTCTGCCTCTTCCTCCAAACCCACCTGAAGCCCTCACCTAGCCAGATATCAAAATCTCTGGATCTCGTACTTCAGTTCCCACTTCCCCATCCTTTCTTATATTCCTGCCTTTCCCCTCCCCCCTTCCCTGATCTACACAGAAAAGGGTACTGCTTGAAAGCCGCGTCTCTGCAGCCAGACAGACAGGTTTAAATCCCTCACTAGTTGCATGACCTTGGTCAAGTAACTCCCCCTCTCTGAGCCAATTGTCATCATCTATAAAATGAGGATTCAATTATTCAGCGAACATTTACTGAGTTCCCATTGTGGCATGCCAGCACTTCATATGGATTCGTTCAATCCTCTCAACAGCTATGTGAGACCGGTACTGATGTTCTCATTTGACAGATGAGAAATGAGACTGAAGAGTCGAAGAAACTAGCTGGTCACCCAGCTAGTGAGCAGAGGAACCATCCTCTGAGAGGTTGTGTATGTAAAGTGCCTGGCATACAGTAAGCCCTCAAAAAGTGGTAACTATTGTTATTCTCAGAAAAAGAGGGGGAGGGGCCCGAGGCTTGAGCTGCATGAAACTAAGAGCCCTGTTCTGCCCACTCAACTCATAAGCTTCCATCTGCTCCTCCCCCCACTTCAGATTTCAGAGTGGAGTGGCCCCAGGAATATGGGAAGGAGACAGCAACTCTCCAGTTGCCCTCTGCTTCCTTCCCTAGCTCTATCCTCATTTCACTCTTCTCTTCCACTTCCCTCTCCCCACCCCCCAGGGCTCACATCAGTGGAAAAGATGAGTTGTTGGCCATAGGGAACTGAGAGGCTGCTACCTATTTTCCTCCATCCCTCCTCTGGAGAAAAAATGAGGACTCCAATCCCAGGAAGTGCATGGAACTTGTTCTCTCCTTCCTCTCCTTGAACAAACAAGATGGAAGCCTGTGCTCGGATCTCTGCTTCAGAGTTAAATTAGAGCCCTTTGGGAGTGATGTAGCAGAGAAAGAATTTGCTATAGAGTGTGACAGATATTGATTTGAATCTCAGCCCTGTTACTTACAGGCTGTGTGATATCAGTCAGGTTTTTTAACTTCTCTGAGTCTCAGTTTCCTCAATATGTCAAATGGAAAAAATAATATCAGCTACTTCATAGAGTCACAGCTACCTCATAGATAGAGCCCCCTCAGAGATTAAATGTGACGATACTCGGATTTCATTAGCTGGCAGATAGTGGCTCCTCAATAAATTTTTTTCTGTGGCTTTTTCTGAAACTCAGCTCTCTCCTCTAAGATGGCTTTGAGGAGTGGGAGCCTAGAGAGTCTAGAACCAAGGAAAGGGTCAAGGAGCCAAGCTGCAGTCTCTGGTGCTCCGGGGCAGGGCAATTGCCAACCCAAAACCAACTGCTGGGGTGGGTGCTGGGTGCTGGGGACTCTGAGAAGGCTCAGGTTTCTGTCACCATTCCTAATGCCGCCTGGGGCTCGTTAGGGCTGCCCTGGCCTTATGTGCCAGGCAGCAAGGGGGGGTGGGGCACAGAGGAGAGAGGTTATGAGGGGACAGCCCAGGAAGGGGAGATGGTCAAGCTGCCCCATCAGTCTGTGCCTCTCTCTTCTCTTTCACCTTCCTTGCTTTGTCTATTCTCTGTGTTTTGGTATTTCAACCCTCATCTCCGGCTGTGTCCAGCTTTTCAGCAGTGTCACTCTTTTTATATCTCATTTCACTCTCTTCCATCTCTCCATTGTTTTCTATCCTTTTCTCTCAATGTCTCTGTCCCTTTTCTCAGTTACCTATTTCTACTTCTGTCACTCTTTCTCAGTGTCTCTCACTGACTTTTGTCTGTCTGTCTGTCTCTCTATGTCTCTCCTCTCCCCACCCCATCCCAACCCAGGAGGTGGCAGAGGAGGAAATGGACACAAAGCATGCAGACCCCCAGCTGCTCAAGGGCCAAAGCCAAGCATCCTACCCTCTCCTTCAGCCCTTAGGATTCTGAAACCCAACCTCCCAATAGCCTGGACCCCTTTCTGCCTCAGGCACCCTGGCCACTCAGTCTTGGCTTTGGGTGGAAGACACAGACCCCTCCAGACCTTTCTGGACCAGCTCCCTGCCCCCAGCTGTGCCTGAGCCCTCCCCACCCCCTCCCTCTCGCCTCAGATTCCCCTAATCCCTGCTCCCCCGCCCTCCCCTCTGCCCCACTTTTCCAGGACTCTGATTGGCTGATTCTACTGACTGGGCTGGGGGGGAGGGGGCTGGCAAGGGAGGGGGCAGAGGGCAGAACCAAGGGAAGGGGACGCTGTCAGGCCCAGGCCCCTGGGGGGCCAGGGCCAGGCCACTGCCTGGGGGCAACAGGCACCAGAAACCAAAGGTATGAAAAGGCGCAGTCTCTACGGTGGGAACAGGAAAGGATCCTGGGGATCTTCTGCCCTAGTAAGGTCAAGGGAGGACGAAGGGGCCAAGCATGCAGCCTCCTGGGTTTGCCTTTGTTCCTGGGAACCCCTGTTGCCATCAGAGGGTTGCTGGAGCAGCAGAGGGCAGCCAGAGCTCCCCAGATGGTGGACAGCAGGGTCACAGAAGGAAGCCCACAATGTCCTGAAGGCCTTTGGGCTGCCCCTTTGGAGCCTGGTGGAACTCCTCCCATGACTCTGGGGGAAAGAGAAGAAGGTTTCAGGGGAAGGTGGTTGAATAACTGGCCTGGACTTTCATTTCCCCTTGGGGTCAAACCCAGGCATTCCCCTGCCAGAGACTGGGTCTTGGTTCCTCCTGCAAAGCTGGAGCTGAGCACTCCTGGTGAGACAAAGGAGCATAAGGGAAGACTGAGAAATGTTGGGAGAAGGGGCTCTGAGAACAAACTAGGCGGTCCACCTCCCAGAGCAAATGCCACCCACCTGCTACCTGCCCCCAGTGATGTTGACAGTTAATTAAAAATTATGATTGGAACAAAATCCTAACTAGGGAGCCTGAAAGATTCAGTAGCCTCCTCCAAATCCAGGCCTCAGTATTCCCCTCTGGGAAATGGGATAAATCACTCACTTGACTCTGTTCTCCCTGGGGTGATAGCAAACTTTAGGATCCTCTAGGGGAAAGAAAAACCAGAGAATAAGGGAGTGGCAGGGGGCTTGGAGTCCTGATGGTCCAGCAGTCAGCCTGCTGGGTTTGGGTTTGTAAAGTGTCTAAAGGTCTTAGGGGAGGGAGGCTGGAGAAGGGGGAAGTGAAAACCACCCAGAAGGGAAGGACAGGTCTGCACCCTCCCCCAGGCCCATAGGGTATTGTGCTCCATTGCTCCAGAGCCAGCAGGGGAAGTGTATATGTGTGTGCAGGTCACACTTCTAAGTGTGGGGGTCCAGTGGGACTGACAGGCTTGGATGGGGTTCCCAAGCTTCAATCTTCCTACCTCACAGAACGTTTTTTCTGCACTTCAGGCAGCCTGAGCCGGGCAGGGCCCCTCCCTCTGCTCCGGCAGACCCCCATAATGCAGCCGCCACTGGACCTCAAGCAGATCCTGCCCTTCCCACTGGAGCCAGCCCCTACCCTGGGCCTCTTCAGCAACTACAGCACCGTGAGTAGCAGCCCGCCTGCCTTCCCCACCCTTTTGTGACCCCAACCCCTTCCCTCCCTCAAACCCACCCCTTCCTTTTTCTCCTCCTATATCTAATTCCTTATCTCTTCTTATGACATCTTCTTCCTTACTTCTAGACAATTACAAGTTTTGTTTTGTTTTTTTAAAGATGACCGGTAAGGGATCTTAACCCTTGATTTGGTGTTGTCAGCACCACGCTCACCCAGTGAGCAAACCGGCCATCCCTATATGGGATCCGAACCCGGGGCCTTGGTGTTATCAGCACCGCACTCTCCCGAGTCAGCCACGGGCCGGTCCCAGAGACAATTACAAGTATTGCTGGCTATCTGTTATACTATTAACAACAGTAATAATAGCTAATATTTGCTGAGATCTTGCTATGGGCCAGACACTGGGCTAAGTTTTTTATATGAATTATCTCACTTAGTCCTCTAGTAAATCGGCCTACCATCTAGAAAAGTAATGAGACTCAAATTGCTGGTAGTGACTGTGGGGAGGTGAGAGAGGAGTAGGTGCTGAATCCAGAAAGAGGGAATAAGCAGGAAGATAAACATGCCTGTTTGTAAGTTCCAGATCTCTGGAGCCCACAGCTGAGTAGTAAGAGTACTGGCATAGGGTTGGGAGGGCTGGCAAAGTTGTCTAGATTTAAAACAATTTGCAATTGGAAGCCACTGTCCATTCTTGAGTGGGAGAGTGACTTGGTAAGAGCGATGTGTGAGGAAGGTGAGGAGGGCAGCTGAATGGAAGGGAGCAGAGGATGGAGGCAGGTGGCCAATTAGGAGGCTGTCCCAGCAATGGGGGCCTGCAGGGCAGCCACGAGGGCCAGACTGGACTGGTGGCAGTCGCAATGTGAGTGGAGAGGAAAGGAGGATAGTGGAGGTATTTCCAAGGAAATATTGACAGGCCATGGTGACCAACTGGTGTTTGGGGGTGAAGGGAGAAGAGAAGGGATGAGTCACAGATGACTCCAGGGCTCAGGCCTCTAGGACTGGGAGGAAGAAGTCACCATTGAGAGGCAGGGGGTTAGAGGAAGAAGCTGGCCTGGGGTGAGGGTACGGAACTCACTTTAGGACATAGTGAATGGTGTATAGACAGTTAGAATTTGAAGCCTGCACTGGAGTGGGCTGGAGCTAACAGTTTGATGGAAATCAGCTTTATTTGACTCAAATAACCCACCATCAAACCATATTTAGTCACAAACATGCACTGAGCATTGACTGTGCACCAGGCACTGCAGCAGATGTTGCTACATACAATCTCACTTAACCTTCGCAACAGCCCAGCAAGGTAGACATTATTATTCCTGTTTGACAAATGGGAAGACAGAAACTAAGTCTCAGAAGGTTTAGTTATTTATATAAGTTGACACAGTATGTGGCTAAGGTATGATATGAACCCATAGCGTCTGACTCCTAATAGAGTTCTCTTTATACCACAGCTGTTTCTCCTCAAACTCCTCCCAGAGAACCTAAACCAACATTTGCATTGTGCATTGAAGTTTACAGTGTTTTTCATATCTCAACTTTTACAGCAATCCTATTGGGTAGCTGGGGTTATTATCCTCATTTTACAGATGAGAAAATTGAGTACTGACTATAAGCAAGGCACCGTTCTAGATGTAATGGAGACAGGAGGGTAAATATGAGACAGTCCCGTCTTGAAGGACCTTATATTTGGGAGAGAAAGATAGACATGCATACAGCAAAACAGAGGGAAGGTTATAAATATTGCAATAGAGACACTAACAAAGGTTCAGTTTAACCAAAAAAGAAATGTTTTTGAGCACCTACTATGTGTTGGGCACTGTGCCTCCCATCAGGGAAACAAAACTCAGTTCCTGCCTTGGGGAGCTCACAGTTCAGTAGGAAAGATAACAAGTTAACAGTTACCCTATAGTGTGAGAAGAGCTGTGTCAGAGGCATTTAGCTTGCATGGGAGCCCAACGGGGTGTCAAGAAAGACTTACTGGATGTGGTGGTGCCTGAGGGGCCAAACCAGAGTTAAACAGGAAAAAAGACAGAAGAGGAAAAAGGGATTTAACCTGGAGCAAGTGACATGATTTGGGCTTTGAAGAATTATTAGTAGGATTTAAAAAGTGGCCTTAAAGAACACTTCAGACTGAAGCAACTAGAATGAACAAGAGCAAGAAAAGAGCATTTGAGAAAGTACAATTGATTGGGTGTGACTGGAGTATAAGGTTCAACGAATACTTTCTCCACCATCTAAATACCTGACTTCCCCTCACCTTCAGGTCTCAGCAACCCCCATCATTGTCCCCGCTTTATAGATGAAGAAACCCAAGCCCAGAGAGGCTAAGTGACTTGTCCAAGGTCACAAAGCTACTTAGTTAATTTATGTGGATAATCCAGGGTTTCTGATCCCCACAGGGTTCATGGCTCCTCTGCCTGTAGGGAGGTATTTAAAGCCGTCAGCATAAATAAGCATGGAGAATGCAGCAGGGTGCTGAACAGCACCAACTTTGCACCTGACTGGCAGGACTTGAATTGGTGTTTCAAAGTACTGGCTGTGTAACCTTAAGCACGTTATTTAACCATTCTGAATCTCAATTTTACTAGCTGTGCAATGGGATAGTAATAGTACCAACTCACAAGGTTACAAGATTCATATTACGTAATCATAATGCAAATGAAGTAAGTGCTCAGTGTTAGCTGTTATGATTATTGTGTTATTGCTATTATTGTTACCATTATTTTTATTTAAGGAAGGAGCAGAGAGAGAAAGGTAGGATGGTCAAGGCCTCAGCCTTGGGGAATAAGCAGAATTAGGCAGTGGGAACAGGAGGAGGCTCCAGCAAAGGAAATGGAGGTGACACTGGAGGGTGTGGGGAGGGAAATACATTCCCATAGAGTTGGAGAAGCCAAGGGAGAGAGTGTGGCAGGCTGCATCAGTAGTGTCAAATTCTGCAGGGGAATGAGGACTGCAGAAAAGCTGCAGACGGGCCTTTGGAAGTACTATGCTGCAGTTAAGTACATGGCTTTGGAGTCAGGCTGCCCAGGTTTAAATTCAAATCCCAGTTCAGCCACTTACTAGCTTATGACCTTGGGCAAATTACTTAACCTCTCTAAACCTCAGTTCCCTCATCTATAAAATGAAGATAATAATAGTACTTACTTCAAATAGTGGTTGTGAAGATTAAATAAGATAATCCATGCAAAGAGTACAGTACAGAAGCTGGCACATTCCAAGGACTCGATCCACATTGGGTGCTGGTGATGGTATTATTATACGTGGTGGCCTCTCTCCCTGCGGTGGACTGGCACCTCCATCTCTCTCTCCTCTTTAGGCAGTTCCTACCCCTTAGACCCCTCCCTGCATCACTGTCTCCCCTCATTCTCCTCCCACTCACTCTACTGCTTCCCTCTGCCCTTGGATGTCCCTCACTGTCTCCCAAAGCCAGCCTCTGTCTAGATCCAGTCCCTTGCTTCACTCATCTCTCTGCCGTAGGTGGAATAAGAGGGGATGAGACCCAGAGATGAGAGTGGAATCCCAGGACCTGTCCAGAGAAGACGAGGTGTCCAGGGGAGTGGGCTGCTTTGCCCTCTTTCCGCTCGCCCCCCAGTACTGCCCCTACATGACCGCCAGAGGGCAGCAAGTGCACGAAGCGTAGGCTCTTAGGGAATTTGGTTTTCCCGCTGGTGGCGGGCGAGGGGAGGCGGTGGGGAGAGGTTAGGAGCGATGTTCCCAGTCTGAAGTCGCTTCTTCCCTGAGCACCTCCAGCCCCACCGTTCGGAGGGCTCTCTGAGAGCAGCGCCTGACACCTGGGGACCTGCACTGTTTCCCATCCTTAGTGGGAGAGGTGACTTGTAAAAAGTAGAGGCACAGGGGTCGTGTGCAGAGGGAGCTGAGGCAGGGTCGTCTGCGGACTCGGAAGAAAGGTTGTCAGCAGAGAAGCGAGGGTCAGGGCGGAGGGGGTGAAAGAAAGTGGAAATGTCCTAACTAGACAAACAGGGTCCTTCAAAAGACTGGGGGGGGGACACTGGACCCAAGAAGGAACCCCAGAGGAGGCAGCCGAAG